>NC_133619.1:293436137-293491137 GCF_048593235.1 Sminthopsis crassicaudata | reverse complement strand
ATGGGTTAGTATCAGTGAACTTTGGCTTGATTTGCCATGATTTGGTTTCAGTTTTCTTCCAAGGAAGATTCTACCCTTGATCATCGATGCACATTATGTTCTTTCCCCAGACCCACAGCTTGGGATGTGGCATTTATAAGACTAGCTCAAAACCCATTTGCAGACTTGTACTTTTTTTTTTTTTTTTTAATAGCTTTTTATTTACAAGATATATGCATGGGTAATTTTACAGCATTGACAATTGCCAAACCTTTTGTTCCAGTTTTTCCCCTCCTTCCCCACACCCCCTCCCTCAGATGGCAGTTTGACCAATGCGTGTTAAATATATTAAAGTGTAAATTAAATACAATTTATGTATACATGTCCAAACAGTTATTTTGCTGTATAAAATGAATTGGACTTTGAAATAGTGTACAATTAAATCAAAAGGAAATAAAAAATGCAGGCTGACAAAAATAGAGGGATTGGGAATTCTACGTAGTGGTTCATAGTCATCTCCCAGAGTTCTTTTGCTGGGTATAGCTGGTTCAATTCATTACTGCTCTATTGGAACTGATTCTCATGGTTGAAGATGGCCACATCCATCAGAATTGATCATCATGTTGTTGAAGTATGTAATGATCTCCTGGTCCTGCTCATTTCATTCAGCATCAGTTCATAGAGTTGTATTTTCAAAAGCAACCTAATGTGTACTTGAGTTTCTTTCACTAAGCTATCAGAGTATCTGTGATGCTTCTTGAATCAGTGTGGATTTTGCAGAGATCTCTTTCCCTGGGATTTTGTGTATCCTATATGTTGATCACACTCTACTTTTGTATATTCTGTTCCCCTTTTGGATATAAATTTTCACTGAAAAAAACTGGTTCCAGAGCCAGTACTAGAAGCCAAATCTCTTGATTTATGTCCTTTGTTCTTTTTCACTTGAGCAAAGAAGGCTACCTCTTCCACACATAGTATCAAAAATTTCTTGCCAAAAGTTACTCTCAAAATTGGATATTATAAAAGCTTTTAGTACTGGAATTATAACCTAGGCTAAGCTATAAAATTAGGTGAAGGTTGAATGTTGTGATCAACTGTTATAGGAAGGCATGGCTTCATTGATTTTTAAAATAAAATTTTAATATAAATATAATGTTTAATTATTTAAATAATATGATCACAAGAAATAAAAATTGTCACATATACAAAATGGGGAATACATACCTATATATGTAAATTCCTTGCATTTTGATTTTTAAAATATATTAACTTATTACCCTTTCCAGTGTTTTTTCCCATCTCTACATATAAAAATGAATTTTCTTGATTATTTGAAAATGTAATCATAATCCACGTTTATATATCTTCTAATTTTTAGGTCCAATGTCATTTCACTTTTATTTCTTTGTATTCTTCTATATTTGTCTTATTTTTATAGTTTGATGATACTCATATTAATATATCATATACCATAATATACCATTAGATATGTAGGTTATTTTCATTATATTTTTTTTAACTTTCCTGCCCTTTTTTCCTCTTGAATAAGGTCTTAGTTTCTGTCAGTTTTCTTATATAATTTGCTCATACTGGTAAGGAAAATTGCCCTTTATTTTAAAAGTACAAAATATTGTAAGAATAATTGTATCAAATGCCCAAAAACAAGTGGATAAAAACAGAAAACTTGCCTATGCTAAAATATGGGATTTTTTTTTTTTTTTTTGGTTTGACTTCTTCACTGTATGTATTCAGGAAAAACTGAACTTCAGGCCTATTTCTTATCATCCCACCTAGCAGTAAGGGAAAAACTGAACCAGAACAGATTTCACTTAACCTTTAAAGGTGAGCTCTTAACATTATTGACCTTCATGACTTCTGTGAACACAGAGCTATCTATCAGTATTCTGTTGCATTTGTAAAAGAAAGAGAGAACTATAGACTATTTAGTTTGATTGGAAGTTGTTTGTCACAGTCCCTTTGTAGAAGAAATCTGTTCATTTCTGGAATAGATTTATGAAAGGTTAGATATTTCAGGCCAAGTTTGAAAAGGTATTTTGAGATCTAGCAGAGCCATTATCTCTGATCTGATAACATAGAATAAACAAATCTCTACCTAAGAGAAAAAATGAATCTTTTTGTCTTTCAGAGTCAAAGATATAAAATTATTATACCTCAAAACCTCAACCTGTTTCCTAAACTAGACAGACATTCTCCAAGAACTGCAAGGATCATTATAATTTTTGTCTATCTTGTATTGTTTAGTATAAATAGGAGATAATTTTATATTTCAGAAGGTCTGGGCATTAGATTAGCTTTTAGGGGCCTTCAATAAGTATTTGTCCTTGTAATGGGCCTATTTAGTAAATTGAAAATAAGAGTGTTACTTTTTCAGTTATGTCCAGTGTTACTTCTGTGTGTATAAGAATAAATCTCCTTACTAGTCTACTTTCTCAAATGAAAAAGAAGGTTATTTGGTGCCCCAGAAAGAACCCTGAATCCAAGGTTCTTTATCCTGACTCTCTCGCATAATAACTTGACTTCTCTGCACCTGTCTCAGTTTTTTCATCTGCAACATGAGGTTTGACTAACTGATTTAAGGTCTTTTCCAGATCTTCATCTGTGGTCTTATGCTCTAGCATAGACTGTTGGAGGGCCGGACTATAGTAAAAACAAAACCTCATACTCTGTCTCCACCCCTCAGCCCATTTACTATAACCAGGCGGCCGCATAAACATCCTCAGTGGGCTGCATCTAGCCCGTGGGCCGTGGTTTGAGAACCCCTGCTCTAGCAGTTAAGACCCTCTTTCCCTACTCCCAAGCTTCATTTTGTCTTTATAAGTCTTTGACCCTCTTTCCCTACTCCCAAGCTTCATTTTGTCTTTATAAGTCTTTGACTTTTCCAAGAGGTCTTAGATACTGAGGAGCTTTTGTAGACTGTTGGATTACTTTAGTGACTTAATATACTTTATAGTCTAGAGAAGGCCAATGTGAAAGAAAGAACTAAAGAGAAATAGGGGCAAGCAGTGTAGTGATAAAGGGTCTTTCATATTCAGTTTCTAAAATCATGTAATCTAAATTAGATATAAAAAAGTAAAAACAATTGACCCTTAGAGAGATGTCAACTCCAACTTTTTCCTCTCCAAATTGAAAACCATATCCAGTAGGAGAAGCCATATTTCTTAGTTTTGCCTCTTGCTCCACATGGTCTAGGTAAAAGCCACTTCCCTTTCCTTCTCTCCATACAGTTAATCATATCTTTAGTAGTCATCCAAGATACATGAACTGTATGAGTTCTTCATCTGACTCCATTACATAGTTTGGATGATAGACATTTTTTGTCTCATACTTTTTCACATGTTAAGAATAATTAGATCGAATACCTCTTCTTGAGACAATTTAGAACTACACATGCAGTTAAAAAAGGTCTGGATTTAAGTGGTATTTCAGATACTTATTGGCTGCATCATCTTAAGTCATTTTAGTCTTTAAGTCTCAGCTAAGCTTCCTATCTAACAGCTGTGTAGTACAGTAGATAGAACTCTGGGCCTGGAGTCAGAAAGACCCAAGTTCAAAACTACCTGCAGGTACTTACTAGGTGTTTGACCACAAGAAGTCACTTAATTTCTTATTGCCTTAATTTCCTCAACAGTATAATGAGAATAATAATAGCAACAATAGTACCTACTTCCCTGAATTGTTATGAGGATCAAATGAGAAAATATTTGTAAAGCATTTAGCCTGAAGTCTGGCATTTAATAAATACTTATTCCTTTTCCACTTGCCCCTTTCATCTGTAAAATAAGGACAATAATACCCTATGGTACTTCTTAGGATTGTTGTGAAAATTAAATGAGGGGTGTGTGTGTGTGTGTGTGTGTGTGTGTGTATGTGTGTGTGTACTTGTGCGCACTTGTACACATGCACTTAAAACACTATATAAGAGTAAGCTATTTTTATTTCATTTAGAAGACTCTGCATTGTACCAGAATTTGATGTCATCATCATAGTATCATGGGCAAACTGCAGACACTTACCATTTATTTACAAGTTAGAAAGTCAGCGTGGTGTAGTGGATAGAACAGCACCTGACTTGAAATAATGGAGACAAATTAAAATTGCCTTCCTAAACTTTTACTCAATGTTTTCCCTTGGACAAAGATGTTTAACCTTAGTTCCCTGATCTATAAAGCAAAATAATAGCATCATCTACCTATTGTTTTGAATATCAAATGTGATAGTATATGAATTAGTTAGCTTAGTTATTGCATTTCTAGACTCTTACCCCACCTTTCCAGTCTTCTTTTTTCTCTACCATCCAAATAACAATGGCTTTCTTGGTTTCTCTAATATGATTTGATGAAGCTAGTCAAAAGATACTAGAAAGAGACTTTCTTTTTTTTTTTTTTAATTTAATTTTTGTTTTATTTTATAATTATAACTTTTTTTTTTTTGACAGTACATATGCATGGGTAATTTTTTACAACATTATCCCTTGCACTTCTATTCAGATTTTTTTCCCTTCCTCCCCCAACCCCCTCCCCCAGATGTCAGGCAGTCTTATACATGTTAAATATATTACAGTATATTCTAGATACAATATATGTGTGTAGAACCGAATTTCTTGTTGCACAGGAAGAATTGGATTCAGAATGTAAAAATAACAGTTTACACTCATTTCCCAGTGTTCCTTTTCTGGATGTAGCTGATTCTGTCCATCATTAATCAATTGGAATTGGATTAGCTCTTCTCTATGTTGAAGATATCCACTTCCATCAGTATACATCCTCGTACAGTATCATTGTTGAAGTGTATAATGATCTTCTGGTTCTGCTCGTTTCACTTAGCATCAGTTGATGTAAGTCTCTCCAAGCCTCTCTGTATTCCTCCTGTTGGTCATTTCTTACAGAACAATAATATTCCATAACATACATATCCCATAATTTATCCAACCATTCTCCAATTGATGGACATCCATTCATCTTCCAGCTTCTAGCCACTATGAAAAGGGCTGCCACAAATATTTTGGCACATACAGGTCCCTTTCCCTTCTTTAGTATTTCCTTGGGATATAAGCCCAGTAATAGTATGGCTGGGTTAAAGGGTATGCACATTTTGATAACTTTTTGGGCATAATTCCAGATTGCTCTCCAGAATGGTTGGATTCTTTCACAACTCCACCAACAATGCATCGGTGTCCCAGTTTTCCCACATCCTCTCCAACATTCATCATTATTTGTTCCTGTCATCTTAGCCAATCTGACGGGTGTGTAAACTGTTATATAAAAAACAGGGAATGAAGGAGTCCTACCAAATGCCTTCTATGACACAGACATGGTACTGATACCTAAACCAGGTAGATTGAAAACTGAGAAAGAAAACTATAGACCAATTTCCTTAATGAATATTGATGCTAAAATCTTAAATAAGATATTAGCAAATAGACTTCAGAAAATCATCCCCAGGATAATACACTATGACCAAGTGGATTTATACCAGGAATGCAGGGCTGGTTTAATATTAGGAAAACTATTAGTATAATTGACCATATTAATAATCAAATTAATAAAAACCATATGATCATCTCAATAGATGCAGAAAAAGCATTTGAAAAAATCCAACATCCATTCCTACTAAAAACGCTTGAGAGTATAGGAATAAATGGACTATTCCTTAAAATAATAAGGAGCATATATTTAAAACCTTCAGTAAACATCATATGTAATGGCGATAAACTAGAACCTTTCCCTATAAGATCAGGAGTGAAACAAGGTTGCCCACTATCACCATTACTTTTCAATATAGTACTAGAAACTCTAGCCTCGGCAATAAGAGCCGAGAAAGAGATTCAAGGAATTAGAGTAGGAAATGAGGAAATCAAATTATCACTTTTTGCAGATGACATGATGGTATACTTAGAGAACCCCAAAGACTCTGCTAAAAAGCTATTAGAAATAATTCAGAATTTTAGCAAAGTTGCAGGATACAAAATAAATCCACATAAATCCTCAGCATTTTTATACATTAACAACACAATCCAACAGCAAGAGATACAAAGAGAAATTCCATTCAAAATAACGGTCGATAGTATAAAATATTTGGGAATATATCTACCAAAGAAGAGTTAGGAATTATATGAGCAAAATTACAAAACACTTGCCACAAAAATAAAGTCAGATTTAAATAATTGGAAAGACATTCAGTGCTCTTGGATAGGCCGAGCGAATATAAGATGACAATACTCCCTAAACTAATCTATTTATTTAGTGCTATACCAATCAGACTTCCAAGAAACTATTTACATAACCTAGAAAAAATAACAACAGAATTCATATGGAACAACAAAAGGTCGAGAATTTCAAGGGAAGTAATGAAAAAAAATTAAGTGAAGGTGGCCTAGCTGTATCTGATCTAAAACTATATTATAAAGCAGCAGTTCACTGCTGTTCACTAAAGTTCACTAAAACCATTTGGTATTGGCTAAGAAATAGACTAGTTGATCAGTGGCATAGGTTAGCTTCACAGGGCAAGATAGTGAATAAAAATAGCAATCTGGTGTTTGACAAACCCAAAGATCCCAAATTTTGGGATAAGAATTCATTATTTGACAAAAACTGCTGGGAAAACTGGAAATTAGTATGGCAGAAATTAGGCGTGGACCCACATTTAACACCACATACTAAGATTAGATCAAAATGGGTCCAAGATTTAGGCATAAAGAATGAAATCATAAATAAATTGGGAGAACATGGGATGGTTTACCTCTCAGACTTGTGGAGGAGGAAGGAGTTTGTGTCCAAGGGAGAACTAGAGAGCATTATTGATCACAAAATAGAACATTTTGATTACACCAACTTAAAAAGTTTCTGCACAAACAAAACTAATGCAAACAAGATTAGAAGGGAAGTAACAAATTGGGAAAACATTTTTACAGTTAAAGGTTCTGATAAAGGCCTTATCTCCAAAATATACAGAGAATTGACTTTAATTTATAAGAAATCAAGCCATTCTCCAATTGATGAATGGTCAAAGGATATGAACAGACAATTTTCAGATGATGAAATTAAAACTATTTCCACTCATATGAAAGAGTGTTCCAAATCACTATTGATCAGAGAAATGCAAATTAAGACAACTCTGAGATATCATTACACACCTGTCAGATTGGCTAAGATGATAGAAAGAGACTTTCAAGGAAAGTTAAGAACCTTGGGCTCAAGAATTAACCCTGTAATTCTCCCTTTGACAAGTCAGGAACTTTTCTGGGCCTCCATTTCATAAGTGAGAAATTTGACTAGATGTCTTCTGACATTTCTTACAGCTCTAAATGTATGATAGTATGATCTGGGGTTTGCTTGCACCTTTAGTTTTCTCACCTTGAAAGTAAAAGTGTTAGGCCAGGATGTTTTCTTCCAGATCTGACATTCTATGATTTGGTTAATATTGTGAGATTTCTTTGTGGAATAGAAGTAGTTCTTGAAATGCATCTTTACAAACTTAACTGGGCCCATTTTATAATGATAGTCCTAGAATGGTGAAAGCCTTGGATATCTTCTCAGTTCACCTTTATACATAAGTCACTTACTCTGTTTTATGAGTGCAGTGTTTGGAATTTGTTTTTATAGATCACAATTTTTCTTTAATTATTTGCTTTCAATTTGATGCCTCTATACCAGGCTAATCTTTGAGGAAAGAAACAATTAATTTTAACCAAATATATCAGAACATACTAAGCTGATTAGAATTTTTGGAACTCGATCATGTGTAATGAATATAAAGGAAAAGTGGGTTATATACTCAGTTTCTAAGCTATTCATATAGACCTGTGAGAACATGACTGTATGTGTTTATTCCTAAAGAGAAAAAAAAAAGGAAATTTCAAAATCTATATGAAGACAAATATACCCAAAAAACTTTCCCTAAGCTCTAAGGTAGAGATAGAGGGGGGAAAAAACTAGCATCTCTGAAATATTTCCCTTTTATATTGAACTCTATATTAAAATAATATTTTTAAAAATAAAGAGTTGGCTTTTTTAAAATTTTAAGATATGTTGCAAATATTTGATAATTGTCAGATAATTGACTATTCCCAGTCTTTTCTCCCCTCAGTTAATTGTATAAGTAGAAGGAAGAATTTTGTATACAATAATGCATCTTCTTGTTACCTTTTTTTTTAAGGACTCCCAACTTCCAGCAGTTTCAGATTATCAACTGGTGGGGGTTTTATGGCATTTACAGAAATTGTAAAGGCTTTTAAAAACTCAGTAGTTGCAACTGCCATCATTTCAACATATTCTTGTCTGTCACCACCATATTCTTGAGTCTCAGTCTGTTAGCAGCACCACCATTCCCACCTATAGAAAATGCTCAGGTTTGAGCAAGACTGGCAGCTTATAAGCTTTAATCATCAAAGATGAGAAAGGATCAGAATAAATAACTAGATCAGAGACCTTCACAGGTATATAAATCTAATACAGGTATCTGAAATGGCAGCTTATAGTCCTTTCTTATCAATGGTAGAAATTAATGGTTTGGGATATTTCATGAATAGAATTATGTGAGAAAATATAAGTACATTCTTTTAGCTGTTATGTAGTTTAGGAACTCCTTAGGACATAACACAAAGTTGTAAAAAGCCAAAGGGAGGTTTGTATATGTAGCCACTAGTTTGTTGGCAAGCTTTCATTCTGGTCTTCACTCTTCCTTTCCCATGAGTTTTGTCTTCTGATACTTGATGTTACTTGATGGAATTGAAAGAAAATAATAAGAATTTTTCTATTAATAGAATAATTTTGTTTATAAAGACTACAATGTGAATTAAATCCTAGAAATGAATGATTAAAAATCTAACCCAAATTAAATGTGAATAATTTTTTTTTTAAGTACTTACTATGGACTAAGCACTATGTTAAGTATTAGGGATACAAAGAGAAAACTGGGACATTCTCTTCTGTTGGTCAGTTTATTTTCTAATTGAAAGAGCCTTCAATGAGATAATGCCACTGACAGATTTTTGGTATGAGAAATTCCATTTATGATCCTTTTCCATGGTCCATTTTTATTTTTATTGGAGGCAAGAGAAATTTTTTAAATAGGCAGATAAGTTAATTTTTAGAAGCTACTTAAAATTAGAGGTATACCATTTGCAATTCATGGGATCTAAGGACTTTCTCTTCATACTGTTATGCAACGAATATAGATAGATATTTGTGTAACCAATGAACATGACATTGATTTAGTTCATCATATATGTATGAAGTGATTTCCTTAATTTATATAACATATTGATCCACTTGATTTCAGTGCTTAGTGCTTGCCATATATAGTTTAGAAGGAAGGAATGGAATAAGATAACTTACATAGCTTGCTTACCAATTCTGTATAGAAGTTAGAATAACCTATATTAAATGAGAATAATCAAGAATCAATCAATAAATATTTTTAAGTACCTATTATATACTGTGTACTGTGTTTAATTGATGCAGATACAAAAAAAGGCAAAAAACAGTACAATATAATGGGGGAGACAACATGTAAAAGAAATATTTAAGAATAGGATGGTACTAGAATTGATTGTTGTTCAGTGATATCTGACTCTTCATGATCCCTTTTGGGATTTTCTTAGAAAAGATTCTGAAGTGGTTTGTCATTTTTTTCTCCAGCTCATTTTATAGGTGAGGAATTGAAGCAAACAGGGTAAAAGTGACTTACCCAGGATTGTACATCTGTTCTGAGTGTTTGAGGCCAGATATGAACTCATGAAGATGTATTACTGATTCAAGCCCGGTGCTCCAATAACTGTGCCAATTAGTTATGCTGCTAGAATTGATAGGGATAGGGAAAGACTATCTGTAAAATACAGGATTTCAATTGGAACTCAATAGTAAGGCAGGAAATTCAGTAGTTGGAGGTTAGAAGAGAGCTTTCCAGTCAAGGTGGCCAGAAAAAAAATGCCTAGAATGTCATGTTTGTGGAATGTCTTGGAGGTCAATGTCACTGGGTCAAAGACTAACTGGTAGAAAATAAGGTATAATAAGACTGGAAAGATAGTAGGGAACTGGGTTATAAAGGTTATTATATATCTGTGTTAGTGACACATAAGTTCAATTTCTGGGACCTGAATACCCTGAGGTATCTAAGAGGAGACAGGAAATAGTATTTTATTAGCCATAAGTTGTATCTCAAAAGAAAATATTTCCCTTACCTCTTACTTGATAGGCTTACATTTTCCCTTTAGGAAAATAAGCATGCTTTTCTAATCCAGAAATTGTGAGCTAAGATAATATACTCCCTGTCCAACACCTGAAAGCAAGGACTTCTCCCACTCTTATCTGAATTCTGGCATTGCTACACTCATCTGAATCTTGTTTTGCTAAAAATTGCCTTCTCATAAGACAGCCAGTGCATTTTTCCCCCTCAACATTTTGTATATTTATTTGCTGTGAATTCTCTAAAATTTTACAGATTTCAACTTTTCCATGCCTGCCCACCCATGGCAACTGTAGTCCATATCCTCCAACAAAGTTGCTGCCAGGGGTCCACCTAATGGATTGTAGGCCTTCCTTGTTTCTCCCAATATCACTCTTGCCCGTCACTTGTCCTTCTTCATTCTTACCATATGAATAGTTTATCTTCCCTTTCTGAAAAATAACAAATCTCCTAAGAGCATTTTGCAATGGAAAGAATAGCTATTAAAATCTAGCATCATTACCTGTTACTTTAGTCTAGTTAATTGACCTCTCTGACCCCAACTTTCTTATCTGTAAAATAAAAATGTTTGATTAGATGATCTAATTCTATAATTCACCATTTGGGAATGGGGAGAGTAGAGGAGGGGAAAAGTGGATTGATGTTTTTGTAGCATTTTTTTTATTAGTTGGTTATCTGCATGATTAACATAATTATTTTCATTTTATTACTTTCTTATTTCTTGACCAAAAGGGCTAGGTAAAATTTGCAAATGGCTGGAATTCTTGCAAAAGACTAGTTGTCCATGTTTTCTCCTAAGCTCGCTAGGAAACTGCCCTGTTTAAAACCAGATGACAGCATCCCTGTTCTTATTGATGCAGCCAGGAAAATTAGTCTTATGTTGGCTTTTATCATCATTGTAGTTTACCATACCTTCAATTGCTTTGAATCTTTTTGGGAGTAGACTGGATGTAAGCTTTTTGAGGGCATTCACTACCTCTTCACAGTAAATAAGACCTCCTCTAGTAACTAGTACACCACCATACCCATTACTCAGTCATGGCTGTTAGGGAAATTTAATTTTTGTGGAAAGCTGTGTTTACTGGAAATACCTGGTTTCCTATTTCTAATAACAAATATGTGCATTATTAAAAGAGTTAACATTCCTTTTCAGCTAAACATCTGCCTAATTCTTTATTGAGACTTTTAGGTGGGGGTGATAGCTATTAGAATATTAATATAAAAGTGTTTAAAATCTATACTATCTTTACATTAAAGTTTCTTTTTTTTTTTTTTTAATGTTAAATGGCTACTACTGAGGAACAAAAATACATTTTGGCAGATGTTTTGTTTTTTTCTAATATCTGATGAGTGCTTTGGAAGTGTCTGTTTATGTGTTAAAAAGCACCTAATATTCTTCCTAATTGTTTTATCAAGAAACCCAATTGGATGGAATCAAATTTAAAGCACTGAAAACAAATGTTCATACAGTATTTACCCATATATGGTCTCTGAAAAATTAATTTGTATTTCCAACTGCAGTGAAATATTTGAAGTAAAAATCATTTTAAAATTTTGTATTTTTGGTATAGTTTTAAGAGCTGTGTTCTAGGCAGTCAGGAAGAAGTCAGGTTTCCTGATTGTGCATTTTGTTATAAATCAAGAAACACTTTTTCTTTTAAAACAGACAATCAAAATAAGCAGTTTGAAGAGATGGATTTAAGACAACAAAATTGTTGTATCTTAAGCTGTGTAAAAGAAGTACAGTACCATGGTCCAGAAAACGTGTATTAGTGATGGTTCAGTTATGACTGCAAAAGCAAAATAAATACCATAAAATAAAACATAAATTCATATGACAACATTTGGATAGTATGAAGTATCACACCTGAGGATATTCGGGTCAGCTATTCTTCCTATCATTAAGCAGATAATTTTTGTATCAACTTTGTGAACTTTCTTTGTGGGGATTTTTCCCCACAGGGATTTTTGATGATGTTATTTTTATTGATAATGTGAATGATGAGAGGGAGGTAGAGAGAAGGATTCATCATAAATTTTGGTGAGAAATAAACAACATTATAATGCCTGTTTAGTCTTGGTTAAACAAAACCTAGCTATCAATATATATATATATATATATATATATATATTTTTTTTTTTTTTTTTTTTTTTTGACAGAGAAAGCAAGTTGTACAAGATTCCTATTTTTTACTATAGAATTATCTTTAGGATAGGATAATAAATGGAATATGAAGAATAGGTCTCATATCTTTATTCTTTTAAAGTTAATTTTTAAAACTTAGTTACTGTCTGTTCAGAAACAAAATACTATTAAAGGTACTATATTGCAGAAATACTGCTCCTTTTTTTTTTTTTTTTTTTTTTTTTTTTTTATTAAAGAGAGTGTCTTGGGGCCACTCTTTGATATATAATTGCTTTTACATCAGTCACAAGATAAAGACAAGAATGCGCTTTCCTTGAACTTAACAGTTTGGGCAATTTTCTATAATCCAGTAAATACAAATTGTAGCTTGATTATCCATCTACGTCTGTCAAGCAAATTTTAATGGATGAATGAATGAGTCAAATCTATGCATGGAAATATACAAATGTGCAAAATATGGGTCTAATTACCAGGCTGCTGAATTTATACAAGGTCAGGTAAACAAGGCACCAGTGTAATGATTATTAATTGTTAATAATGCCTTTGGGAAAACATTCACATTTTCTCTCTGAATACCTAACAGTTTTGCCTTTCTAGTCATTTGAAAAAAGCTATGAAATTTTCAGCTAATTTTTTTCAGGTGGGGGGATGGGAGGCAAGGGGAAGGGGAACCATTTCAAAAAATTCTTTTTTTTTGTCTCCCCTCCATAATTGTTTATTGATTCTTTTAATGAAAAAAAAAAGGTAAAATGAAACATTTTTGGTAAGGTATTAATAATAACAGTTTAAGCAGGATGGGAAAAAATTAGTGCTCTGTAATACACACAAATATACACTTAAAACAGAATAAAATAGCTGCTATACTGTTTTCATGAAAAAGAAGAGAATGCCCCCTCCCTGTCCTTCACTGTCTTTTTAAAGATAATCGACATTCTAAAACACAAAACCAAGGTGTTAATAAAGAAAAGGAAATCAAAGAAGGCTTTTTCCTCTCTATTTACCATGATAAGTCAACATTTGACTCTTATTTTGCTAATCTATTAAAATGAGTGTTTGTCGAAGAGTAATATCAATGAATGCTTTCTCTTAGACATGCCCAAGGCCTGAAATAATTGAGGGAATTCTTGCTGAGGTTTTTCTTAGTTCACTAACTCTGATTACTGCTCAATTTTTGTATCTCGGCTGCCATTATAGGCTCTGTGTATCTTGGAGATCTCCTTTTCTTAGCTTTGATCCTGAAGTCATGAAATGTAGAACCAACATGTTTTCCATAGGTCGTTCAGCCTACCCCATTATTTTTTGGGAAAATTATCTTCTTGCCATTGCTTTGAATGCATTTAGGAAATGTTTTGCATTAATGATGTTTCTCCAGCATCTTTTATTTGTAGAACTGTACTCTTTCTGGAAGGCTATCTCAAACTCTAATCTGAAAATGTCCTTTAGATGTGAACCACTATCCCCTTCTGTGTAGTTGTATTTAACATGTAATGAATATTTATATTTTATTTTCAATTATTTCAAACTAACAATCATTTCCTTTTTTAAAAGCTTTATGTAGTTGAAGTTTTAATATTATTTTTTATTTCCTCATTTTATTTGCATGTTTTATTGAAATTCTTACTTTTGTGAATCTTTTCTGTTTTAACCATATTTCTTAATGGAATATTAAATCTAGAGCTGGAAGAGACCTATGTGGTCATTTAGTCAAATTCACTTATTTTTAATACTTGATGAAACTTAGGCCTCGGGATGTTAAAATTTGAACCTAGGACTTGTGATTTATTTTTTCTTTTTTTGGCCTTAGATCTTCCAACTTTTATATGTAACTTTATAAGTTAGTTTCTAAACTCCATTTCCACTTACTTTGGATTTATTCTTATTTAATTTCATATATTCTTGTTCTTTCCTTTTGAGAATTGAAATTGTTTCATTCTTTGTATTTATACTCCTAGCATTTAATATTATTCCTAGAATATAGTAGATAACTTACTAAGTTGGTTGATATGGCTAAATGAAATGTACAAATAAGTCCAATTTATTTAACCTGGAATTTAAGATTCTTTCCAAACTGGATCCTTCTATTCTTTTAGACTGTCTTCAGGCTATTCTCATACATAAATTCTATACCCTGATCAAACAAATATGCTGTTTGTTGGCTATGCATTGTATTTTCTTGCTCTATACAATTGTGTATTGCTGGTCTTTCTGCCCCTTTTGTGTCTCAAACTCTAGTAATTCTTAAGGGTTCAGCTGAAATTCCACTAGCATTTTAGATGAGTCAGAAAGGAAGAAGTCTCATTTGGATGACTATAGTTCCTTCCTTTCTATGGCACTTTAGTTGTGTCACTTTTTTGAGATAGTATATGTCTTGTATTTGTAATTCATTTATTAATCTAGCAAATATTTCACTCCATACCTGATTATAACTTCCTTTAGGATAGGAACTATATTTTGTGCATAACTTTAGATTCCCCTCAGCACTTAATATAAAACCTTGCATAAATTATAGTCAGTACTTTATAAGGGTTTTTTGAACGAAAAATACATATCTTCATAGCCCTTCATCCCTAAGCCTTTTATCACAATAATGAAATTGAAAGAGATGTATTTTCATCTATTTCTTCTGCCTATCTTCTAATGCTAACTTATTTTGCACTAAAATAACCAAATAACTAATAATGGAAAACAGCCAGAAATCTAGACATTCCAGTTAATTAACTGCTTATTTTTGTATTGTCCATTCGCTATTATTACCTGCTACAAATATTTCTTAAACTTTGCTGTAGTTACATTTTTAATACTCTTGGTGCTTGAGTTTCATAATTCACATTTAAACAATTATGTCTTTGCCTCATTAATTCACAATTCCATGACCTGTGTGCAACACAGCTTAGTCTTGTACATGTAGATTGTTTACTTTATATAGCACTTCAAAGTTTAAAGGTTGCTTTTTTTCCCCAAGCAATCTAAAGTAGGTAGTGAAAATGGTATTGTAACCATTTTACAGATGAGCAAATGGGCAGTTCAGAAAAGATTAATTTACCTAATATCACATGATTCTAACTATCGGGTCCAAGACTGTAAGGCCTTCCAGATTCCAAATCTAGTGCCCTTTCTACTCTTAGTTGCCATAGCCAGAGAAACTGTTAAAATGCCAGGCATAAAAATATTTTTAGAGAATGTATAACAGGTACAACCTTCTTTCTTTTTTGGGAGAGAAAAATTTTAATATTAAAACATGTTCCAAAGTTTATTTGTTTGACTTATTTATAGTATATTTCTGTAGTAAACTTAATCTCACTATAAACTTATAAGCTTTTTTAAAAGACCTTACATTTATATAGCTTTAATAACGTCATAAATTCAGGAAAGTTTGAAAACAGAATTTTGGTCTCTGTAAGTTTTTAGAAAATAAGCTAGTTTGCAGGTTCCTTTACTTTGTTTTTTACAAGAAAGATGTAATTGCCTTAAAAAAGGAGAAAAGTTATTCATGAAGTATTTTCAATCTTCAAGAATCAATAATATAAAAAAAAAATGAACAACTCTCCGACTCAAGAATGGAAAGAATTTTGATTACACCATGGATTTGAACTAAACAGGTAGCATACAGGACAGTGTAGTTAAGAGGTGAGATCTAAAAGTAACAAAAAATGTGATCTGTTTATGTATTTTAAGTTTTTTCCTTATCAACTTTCATGCATATTGATAAGTTCAATTTATTTTTACAAACAGTTACTAATGCTATAATGTGTTTTCCCATATCTTCCATTTGAAATTTTTACTGTTATTGATTGAAGATTCAATTGAGAAATGTGTTTAGAACCCTGTTTCTGTGGTAATCATAGAAGTCAGTGGGAAGACAAGAAAATTGTATTGAAAGAAATTGTGTGCGTGTGTTTTGTGTTTCAGCATAGATTATCTCTGCCAAAATAATAGCTGTCATTTTGTTCTTGTTATATTAGTGGCCTGTAGCTTACCACTACCTCTTCTGCCTTAGTTTTACATTTCTCCATTTTTATTGCTGCTAGAAAAAGACTTAAAAAAAAATAAACTGTATCCAAATTCAAATGAATTTTCATGGTGATAAATTAAATTTGAACTTAAATTTAAAAATTCTGAATTATGACCCTAATTCACCCTGGAATTGAAACAACAGATCTTAACATTCACTGACTTTGAAACTTGAGTTCTGTTTAGAATTTCATATCATGCCCATCACAGGGAGAAAAAGATAGAAAATGTATACACTGAGCCTATAGGACTTCCTGCAGTGCTTATTAATCCTTTATGGATCATTTGAAATGTTTCTAGTTTATTTAAGCTTTGCTGCTTGTATCAGATTGTTCCTGCAAAAAAAAAAAGGGGGGGGTGATCATGCTTTGAATTTTTAAAAATGATCTCACTTTCAAGCAAAAGCACTTTTTTGCTCCATTAGAGTTGAATTTGCCAAACTCTTATGTCGCATTAACACAGGCTTTACTGGGTAGATAAACGTGTTGTTCAAAGACTGACTTGAACTTTACCAAACTGCATATTAAGATTTTTGTCTATCTTTTGAATGGATTTTCTAGACAAAATAGAATAGTTTTATTAAAGTATGCTATCTTTAATGATGGAATGCTTTTGTCTTTTTATTAGAAAGTAAAGATACAAATTATGTTGAAATTAAATTTGTTGAATTTAGGACTAAAAATTCAGGAAAATATTTTGTAAAGCTGAAACCTGATTTCTTTTTTTCAAACACATAATATGAATGTTTCAGCAAAATTTAATTTGGTTTCTTTAAACTATTTAAATTTAAGCCTAGTAATTCTGGAAATATTTAAGCAGATATAATTTTCATTTTGTAAGGAGATGACTTTATATGAAGAGCAAAAGGTAATAATTCAATATTTTTCTTACATATTTTAGTGACTTTTCTATTTGCCTTTTGTAAAGTGTTAAATTTATCTGTGCTCCCTCCCTCCTACTTTCAACATAACCAATAATACAGGATATTCTCTTATTCTCTCTTTGGATTGTTTGATGTGGTTTCAGTGTTTGAATTAAATTTTAGGATGGAAATAATTTTTGAATGACTATAGATTGTATACTCACATACCTATTTTGGTATTGGCATTCTTAGAAAATGGAAATTATTTGAATTGCATAACTTGTAGTTGCTTTAAACAGCTGTAAGAATCAGGTCTTTCCCTTGTGTCTCAATTACAACTATTAGTCTTCAGGTTTTAATTTAATATGTTTTAGCTTCACAAAATACAGTTAACTTTCAACTTCTAATAGGCTTTCTATACTTCAGGGAGCTTAGGTTGTTTCTTTTAAAGCACATGAAGCCTGCTATAAAGTATAAAATCATGTTTTGTCTTTTTTTTTTTTTTTTGATCTAGGGAGTAATATATTTATTTATTCTCCATTTCCTTTAAGAGGTAATTTACATTAATACTTATAATGAATTCAAAAAGTAAATATTTTTTAAATGGCAATGAACATAACACTGAAAATAGAGCTAAAATTGTGTGTTAGTTATTGAATCACTAGGGCCTTTAACGAGAAAGAAAATACATTTTCAGAAAAATATTTCTTTAAAATGAAAGCAGAAATTGTATATGCCCAGGGAAAAGAAAATCTTTTATCTACTAGGTAAAAGGGAAACACAGACCAATTGTCTAAAACATTCAGCAAGTTATTTGAATAACTCAGCTTACCAGTTATGTAACAGATAGTAGTTGGGATCCCTTGATAAGAAATACTTTAAAAATATGTAATGACCTAGACTTGTAAAAATCCACCCAGAACTTATTTTTTGTTAATTCACTTTATTCTTGTTTCCTAGGGTTCCTGTGACCTTTCAGAAAAGTGTAGTTCATATTTTGTGCTGTACAAAAGCAGCACCTTGGGTTGCTTAGAATAAAGCAAAGTTGAATTGAACATATAATGGTAGTTTTCTGTGGCATTCAGTTCCAGTTCAGGCTTACTTTAAGCATACAAAATTTATAAGTGAAATGTTTTTAATGTGGTACATAAGGACAGGGTTAAATGGGATTGGACTTATTTTCATGAATGAAAAGGAAGAGCCATTTGTGTTGTGAAGAGGGGAATTGTGTCTTCAGTTATCCTTCACTCAATCCAGTTGATATGCTGTAGTTTTGGGTGCTTTTATAATAGAGCTATGTACTTCTGAAATATTACATTCATCTTTTTTTTTTTTTCTATGCTCTTGCATGCCTAGACTCTTCCTGTAACAAATTAAAGAGTTTTTCTTGTTACTGGACCAGTGTAATTGAAGATTGACCTCAGCTGAATAATTGGAGAGGATCAGTTTTCATATCATTTTAATCATAAAATCATAGGACTGGAATGAGCCTTGAAAAAAGAAAGCATTTAGCCGGTCCCTGTCCCAGAACAATCTCTGAAGCCCCGTTCAATTCCTCTATTCCCAGCAGAGTTGATTATCTAGAAGGAAGTAAAAGCTAGGACTTCAAACTGCAGACATGCCCCACATCTACATCCAGCTTCTACAAGTCTCTCTTCACTTCCATCTTTGTTTGTATCTTGGTTTAAGGTATATATTTAATCACTTGGTATTCATTTGCCTGAAATAGATTGAAATATATATTAGATTCATTATTTCTTAGATTTTAAGCTCATAAAAAGAAAACCTAGTAATAATGTCACTTTATATTTGTTTAAGATTTGAAAGTTTATGAAACTTTCATTCAGATTAAATTTTTTGTCCTTTCTTGTTTCTGTGACATAGATAGACATTATAACCTTCATTTTGTAGATAGTGAAACTGGCTTCAATTTCAGATAGACCAAGTGAGTTTAAATCTAAATCATATTCATAGACTGAGAATTAGAAGTGAATTGAAATTTAATTTATTCCACCCCTCCAACTTAAAAGATGAGAGGATTAAGATCCAATTTAGTGAAATGACTTGGTCAGGGTCACACCAATAGTATTTGACAAAGCAAAGTAGGGGGAGGGGATCTTCAAATCTTTGGATTACTATAATTTGGCATTAGATAAATATACTATGTTGCTTCCTCACTACTACATATGTTTCACTTAATCTCTTTAACCTGTTTAACATAATTTGTATTATCTGGCGTGGTGCATTAGACCATTATCATTCTTAGAGATATTCTAAAAAGGAAAATACTCAGAATGAAATTGGATGATATTTATTTCTTTTTCATTTCTTTTTCCTTTTTTCCTCTTCCTGCCATATGAGGAGGTTAGGAATTGAATAGAGAGATACTTGAGCTGACCTGGAAAGACTATTGCCAAAGATTAGTATGGCCTAAATTGAGAAAAAGGGGCTTTTCTTGGCTTCCTCTATATCCTGCCATGTCAGGATATAGTTTCATTTCTCAACCTCTTAGATGGACGTATTAGTGCTTTTTAAGAATAGAAAGTCATATTTTGGAAAAATCACAAAAGGTTAGCCTAACAAACTGAGTATTTTAATACAAAAATGTAGAAAGCCTTCAATATGTAAAAAGCCCTCATAAAATTATTTTTGACAGGGGATATGTAAGGTAAACTAAGACTACATGGAAAATAAAGAAACACGATTTTTAATGGAATATGTTTTATCATCTTTGTTACTTTTGTATGTTTTTAAAAGTAATACTAGAAGTGATGATATAAAACTTGTCTAGTAAGAGGTAGGTTTGATAATCTTTTCAAACACCTCAGATAACATTGTGCATTTTTATTTATTTATTTATTTTCCTGTTTGTCAGCTCTCTAGCAAAACATCAAGGAGTAAGTTCTATTCTTTAATACAGGGAGTTTATGAAGTAAATCCTGAAGCAATTTGATTTACTTTCTATGTAATAAGTTGACTTCTATTAGCTGGTACTGCCTGAGTGTATTCCCAATAAAAATTAAGTAGACACTGAGGAGAATCGACCTTAGCTCAACAGCATCTTGTCAAATGTTTAGTGAAACCTTTAGAACTTCTGCTCCCTGTAACTGAACCCTCAAATATATGTTGCCTTTATCAATTAGAATGTAAACTCTTTGAGAACTATTTGTATCTCCAATGATTACCACAGTGTCTGACCTATTGTAAGTACTTAATAGCACTTAATAAATGTTTTTTGTTTTTCTTCATTCACTCCATCTTTTTGTTCTATTCAGGCTTCATCTGGTTACTATATATTCCCATAGTTCACAAAATCATGTAATCTCAAAGTTGAAAGGGAGATTCAAAGGTTGTCTTTTCCAATCTATACTAGAACAAACATCCCCTAAAGGATATCTCCCACCAGAAGTTGTCTGGAATCTGTTTGAAAACCTTCAAGTAGAGTTGGGGGTGGGGGGAAGTATTCTTCAAAGATAATGTGAGCAAATTTTCCTTGCTACCAAGCTTTAGCCTGTCTTTCTACAACTTCTCCCTCTTTTCCAATCTGGGATCAAGCAGAATAAGTCTAATCTCTGTTCCAAAGATAGCATTTCAAATTATTTGAAGACTTTTGTGAAATCCCCTTGTTCTTCCTAGGCTAAGAAAGATCCTAGTCCCTTCAGCTGACTCCAATATGGTGTATTCTTGAGGTTATTCATTATCCATTCTGTTTTCACGCTGGATATGCTGTAGCCTGTCAATGACCTAACTAAAATGTGAGGACAAAACTGAACAGTTTGTCATCTAACACATTATCTATTCTTTCCAGCTTTAGTTCATCTTCAGATTTGCTAAGTGTGCCCTCTGGGATTTCATCCAAAAGTGTGAATTACTTGGGACCAAGATAGATGCCCAGGACATTGTATGTGTTGGGTCGGGTGCAAGACCAATGAACTAATCAGAAACATCTTGAGGTATAAAGAGAAAACATTTATTTAATCCCTGCAGGGAGAGACCCAGACACACCTGGGAGCCATCCTAACTCTGCCATGTGCTCCTGGAACCTGGTCAGCTTCCAGGCTTGTCCAAGATTAAAAAGCAAAAGACCCAAGCCTTCTCATCGGATAAACTAAAAAGATATAACCATCCTTGACCAATGGTCACCAATATTGACTGTCACGTCACTTCCTGTCACTTCCTGTATCCCAAAGTTCAAAGTTCATCCCTCCAGAGACAAGATAATATGACCTCCCCTGGGTCCCAGCTCTGAGAACAAGCATCATGTGACACAAAACTGAAAAATACTTCATCTAATAAGTTCTATTCAACACTATACTGGATATCTTCCAAAATTACATTGACCAATTAATGAACTAGTCATCTGAGGCTTATTTAGTCTGTTTTGATTTGTTCTTGATGATTTCAAGCTAACAGTGATCTCTCTATCTAGATTATCTCTATATTCAGATGCTCAAAAGTTTTATACTATTCACTTCTGTGATTCAGTTATATTTCTCCTTGCTCATATTAAGAAAGTGTTACTCTGAGTGTTCTATTTGAAGATAGATATTTCTAGCTAATTTTCTTAGCCATAATCAGCAAAACCATGAATTTATTAATAAGGACTTTCTTTACACTGTTTCAGATAACACTAAGACCTCAGTAGAGTTTAATGAAATGATGTCACAAATCCCATCACTTATTGACTTACATCTGATTATAAGACTTCCTAAACTTATCTATGCTGCTGCCTGAATGACAGACAGTATTCCTGTGACTTAGTATCTGAACCTTTCCAGTCCTGTAGAAACTACCTGAGCTTGTGCTCTATTACCCATGGCTTTTATGAAATGTTTTTCACCTCCCAGTCTTGACAGAGCTTTTCTGAGTGGCTTTACTTCTCCCAAAATAAAGAGAGCTTTTTCTCTTACTTACCAATGGCCCCAAACATTTTTTATTGCAAAAATTGTTGAACTAGAATGATAATAGATTGTGGAACATCAGCATTTGCAGAGGTAAATCCATATAAATAGCAACAAAGTGTAATGAAAAGAATTTTTATAGATAATATTCTGTCAGATGTGCTAATGTATTTACATTTAGAAAGTTATGGGTAAATTGTGAGGATTCACTTTTTAAAACTTATGTGCTTTTTGCAGTAAGTAAGTGGAAAATGAGGATTTTTGAAAATACAGATTTAATGAAGGGAGAGATATAATTAGAGAAAGAATTCTAATTTCAGAGGAGAATAAAATTAGCAAAGTGATCTTTTAAGAACAATGGTCCAAAAATCTTTGTGGCAACTGTTTTAGTATACTTAAATGGTATCCCTAGGAATTATCCACTTGATACTCTTAAGTTAAATCCAGCCTTAATGTTGAATCTTTTTCACTTTCAGGCCAAATGTCTCAACAGCATTTTTCTGTCTGTATTTTTCAATTAAAAGAATGTCCTAGAGAAAGTGTTAATGAGAAACTTAAATGATGAAAATGCCAATAAAAGTTTTGTAAGTGGTATACTTATTGGCATGAACTCATTAACCTACTTAGATTTTTAAAAGAAATGTACAGAAGATGGAAGTGAGACTAGGAAATAGGATGTGAATTCAGAAATCATAGGATCTGAGAGTTGGAAGGAACTCCAACCAGCAATTAGCTAGGCCAACCAATAAAATAAAAAAGTCATACCGACTATAAAATACTTGACACCTGGTCATTCAGCCATTGCATTCCTCAAAAGAGAGCGATGCCTCCCTTTCCATAGTGGATCGTTCTACCTTTGAACAATTTAAATTGTTAGGAAGTTTTTCATGACATAAATTTGGTTCTTTGCAAAGTGTGTTTTATAATCCTATAAAAATGATATCAAGAATCTTAATAGAGTGGTTTGAGGCTGGTCAAAGAATCTGAGAATTTTTTAAAAGGATATTTATTGTTACTGCTTAGTGGTTTTGAGAGAAATAAGAGAATTGGATAAGGGTGGTATCTTTTCTTGGAGTGGGTGGGACATTGATAAATGACAACAGAGAGAAGGAAAGGGAAACAATACTAAAAGATTGGAAAATAGCCAATGTCTCAATTAAAAAAAAATAGTTTGCAAACTATATAGACCATTGAACTTTCCTTCAATTTCTAGGACACTTCTTGAAAAGATAATTGGCTGACTTCTGCAAAAGGAAGCAGTGATTATAAAATCAAAAATAAACCATGCCAGGGGGCAGCTAGGTGGCGCAGTGGATAGAGCACCAGCCTTGAATTCAGGAGGACCTGAGTTCAAATGTGGTCTCAGACATAACACTTCCTAGCTGTGTGACCTGGGCAAGTCACTTAACCCCAGCCTCAGGGGGGAAAAATAAATAAATGAATAAATAAATAAATAAATAAATCGTGCCAGACTTAACTTCATTTCCTTTTTTTTTTTTTTCTTTTTTTGAAAGGATTAATAAACAAATAAATGAAGGCAATGCTGTGGATATAGTTTATTGAATTTTGAAAGAGATTTAGATAAAGTATTTGGCAATTTTTTCTAAGGACAAAGGTATAGGTTAATACTATAGTATAAAGGTATAGGTAATACATAGGCTCAGTACTGGTTAGGTGTCTAGACTTTGGGTAGTATTAATGGTTCATTCAGTGTTACCATGTCTGGAGGTCTCTAGTGGACTATCCCAAGGATACCATTCGGTGCTGCTCACTATTTTTAATAGAGTTGGATAAAGGCATAAATGATTAACATTCTGTATCACAGAGGCAGAATCCAGAAGGATCTTGACAAGCTAGATCATTATTGGATTGAACCTAGTAAACTGAAATTCACTAGGAATTAGCAGTCTCTGCAAGCTCACTAAGAGTCATTAGTATAAGATAGCTTTCAAAAAAGCTATTCCATCTTGGCCTATTTTAAGAAGAGAGTAAGGGAAGTGATAATCCTGTTGTATTATGTCCTAATCACACCTTACCTACAGTATTATTCTAGTTCTGAGAACCATTTAAGATCATTGTCTCTAGACCAATAAACTGGAAAATGCCTAAAGGACAACAGTCAAGATGGGTCAACTTAAGTGAGTGTGGTTAACCTGAAGAAAAGAAGTTTTTGGGAGGACTCAGACTTGGTAACTGTCTTCAGGTATTTTACCTTTTCTCTTGTCTTAAGAATGCAAAACCAGAAATAATATTGTGTAAGTCAGAAAGGGATAATTTAGGTTTGATAGCAAGAAAAGAGCTTTCCTTTATAGGAGCTCTTCAGGCAAAGACTAGATGACCACTTATTAAGTCATGTTAAAATAAGAATTCTTTCTGGATATGAGATGGAATAGATGGCCACAGAGGTATCTTCAAACTTTAAAATTCTTTGATACCATGAATGGAATAGAAAATCTGGAAGGTTAAGGATGACCTTTCAGATATTTTCCCTTTCTTAATTTAATGAGTTAAATTAGCAATCCTGTGACTCCTGCTATTGAGAATCAAAGGTGTGGGGGTGGGGAAGAATATTTCCTTTTCTGTTAGGAGGAAATTTTTATAATTGACAAATGAGTATGTGGTGTAATTTCTTTAAGTTTAACTATAAGCAACTTATTTTCTTCCTAGATCTTTTTTCTTTCTGTGATAAATTAGTGGATTCTCTATAATCAGTCAACAAATATTTATTAAGCCCTTTTTATGGGCTAGGCACTACTAAGAGGATAGAGAGATAAAGCAAAACCTCAATGACTATCTTCAAGAGCAGGGATTCTTAAACTACAGCGGGCAGGCCAGATGCTGAGGACGTTTATGTGGCCCTCTGGGTATGGCAAAAGGGCGGAGGGTCAGAGACAGAGTGTGAGCTTTTGTTTTTACTATAGTCCTGCCCTCCAACAGTCTGAGGGACAGTGAACTGGCCCCCTATTTTAAAAGCTTGAGGACCATTGCTCAAGAGGCTTACAGCCTAATGGGGAAAACAACTTGAAACAGCTGGTGGAAGAAGGTCAGGGGAAGGGGAAATGGTGACCAAGAAGGACCTCCTTGAAGGAGGAATAGAGAACACTTCAGAAGTGGAGGTTAGCCAATGAAAAGGGATAGAATCATGAAACAAAAATGTTGTATTTGAGAAATGAGAAGAATACCGATATAGCTTGGGTCACGGGAAAAATAGAAATAGCTAGTATTCATATAGTTCTCTAAGGTTTACAAAGCATTGTATATGCATTATCTTATTTGAGTACATGGGGGAGGGAGGTGCAGAATAGAAAGGCCTTTAAAAAGGTCTCAACAGACTAGATTGGGAAGAGCTTTAATTACCAAACCTGGGATTTTATATTGGGTCTTGTAAGTAATAGTGAGCCAGGGGAGTTCATTGAACATTAGGGAATAACCTGTACTTTAGGAAAATTACTTTGAAAGCTGAGAGAAGATAAATAAGATTGGGTAGAGATAAGATGCTGGGAGACCATCCAGATGACTATTGTAATGATCAGGGGATGAGATGTTTGGAGTAATGGTTGTATGAGATTTAGTACTTAAGATCTGGAGAGAATCTAATTTGGGGCATTTCGTTTACAAAGATGTAGAAAATTTGGAGTTCAGTCATTGAACCATGAAGGTGATTTAGTAGTTGGGACTTAAGAACTACAAGGAAAGGCTAAAGAACTGATATCATTCAGCCTAAAGACAAAACTACAGAAAGCAATGTATTACTTAGAGAATAATAACAAACTTTTTCTCTTTTGAAATTTCAAAAGAAAATGGACGTAAGCTAGATTAGGGAAATTTTAAGGGTAAACATGTGTTAACAGTTGAAAGAGCTTAAAATTTAGGATGAATTACCAAATATTTAATTACTTATCTTTCAGCAATTTTAAGTTAAACCATGTAACTAATAAAAAGTGACAAATTATTATTAAAAGTATAAAAATGTTGTTCACTGATATTTTGTACTTTAGAATTTACAAAACCTTTATTTACTTAATTGATATCCTCAAACCAATACAAAAAGGTAGGTTAAACAAGTATCAGTTGTTATTGTTGTTATCATTTGAGGAAATTGACTCAAGGAAATCAAGTGATTTGCCTATGAGCACTTAATAAATATCTGAGATAAGACCTGAATCTAGGTTGTCATGATTCCAGGGCTACTTATCAGTCCTATACCATGCTTTCTTTAATATGTAATAAGGGCTAACATAGAAGAAGAAAATTCATGCTTGACTAAGGGAGTTGATTCTTATTTGGAGGTGCATGTCCTCCTTCCCTTTTTTTTTTTTTTTTTTTTACATATAACACTGATCTGATACAGCAGTATGACATTTGATACGTCTGATAATAGGTACAAAAATTCCACATCATATACCCACCTTAAAAATCTTTTTCTTCACTCAGCTCTTGTCAGTTCAAAATCCATTTTGTTCCAGACCATATATGATAAATCATGTATATAATTGGCAATATCGTGGGTTTCCTCTGAGATCCACACATATTTCAAAAATTTTAATTAGGGTGTACTTGTCAGCTTTTTGGCTTTAAGGTTTTAGACAGGGAACATTTTTAGCTTGGATGGATTGTTGGTCATCAGACTGATTTATAAGTGTTAATTTTCAAACAATAACCCTGAGTCATGACCTACTTTTATAGAGTTGGGAATCAAGGTGGAATAGGAAATACATATTTGGCCAAATGGGAGCTGTTAAAAGATAATGTCTTTACTTTTATGTTTTTTCCCCCTTAATTAGCACAGACTATAGTGACAATACTTTCTTCATGTTATAACATGAATACTTAGAATTTTAGTTTGTTAAATTGTGGACTTTGCTTATATCTTTTTAGGAATTATGTCGTTCCTGTGGCAATAAGCAGTACTGTCCCCATTGTGTTTACAAGTTGGCAAAAAAAATTGTTCAGTATTAAAGAAAATCCCTGTTTGTTTTAAGGGGCCTGACTTTCCTTTGCTGCTACTTTAATAAAGCAGAAGACAAGGAAGGCCTGCTTTCAAGGAGCTATATTCACTATGGCTTTAAAGGGAGTCCTCTTTTTCTGGCACTCAGATTATACCTTTCAGGTAGCTTCCATTTTATTTGAGTAAAAACTATGAATTAGGACAGAATTCAGATAGTCTCCCCCCCACCAAAAAAATGTTAATTTAAAATAGAGCCTATCAAGCCTATCTGTTAATGCCAAATAAAATAGCAAACATGTAACCATTAGTTACATTTACCTGTAAAATTGGTACCCTATTATTTATTTTTTTATCTGCTAGGTAAATTGAGGTTTCTATGTAGATTTTTATACAGATAACATACATTTTTAGATTTTCTTTTTAGAATTTGATCATAATACAAGCTATTAGAATGAGTTTTTGATACTTTGGGTAGTATCTTCATTTGGGTAATATTACTGAGTCTTCATAACAGCAAGCAAATGTAACCCAGTAGCTTTTTAAGTTGAAATATTATCAGTAATTTATTTCAAGGAGGATTTTTTTTTTTAATATTACTGTTTCCTCCTATGATGTTATGGTACATAGAAATTATGAAATTATATCCCTGGACATACTTACTTACCTTGTACAACCAAGAGGAAAGAAGTTGCTTTTCTGCAAAACTAAATAGTTTCTACTTAATTGTCTGCTACGGAACAGCTGCTGATACCAGAAAAATGCCGTCTCATCATTGGGCCCGTTGTGTCCACAAGGAGCAGATAGAATGACTGTAGCTACCCTGTCTGCTTTGGCACTCTCCCTTTTTCTCTCCCTTTACGGTTTTCAGTGTAATGAAGAGCAGGAGAACAATATTCTGTAATTAAGGATTCCATTAAGTTGAAGAAAAGAGCAAATGGGGGATGTTTGTTCTCCAAGCTGAAAAAATTTGTCTGGGGTAGGGGGATATAGTGCTAGTGGTGTAGAGAGAGGTGGGTGGAGAGACGAAGTCAGGGCTGTTTGTTGAATATACTGTTAAGGACTGTTACCATCCTAATTAATCAAGTTAGAAATTACAGCTGTAGTCGGTTCCCCCCCAATTCTTGTTATCAATTTTCTTCTCTTTTGAGACAAAGCAAATATAAATTTTGTGTTCATTTGTCATTCGTTCTTTGACTTCAGCATCTCTGAAAATAACAATGTAGCACAAAAGACCAGTATTTACCTAGTTGTAATGTGGGTTGCCATGGTGTTTTGCAAATTATTGCAATTATGTTCACCATGCGAGTCGCCCTTGGTAACTGGCGAAAAAACTGATAATCCTGTTTTGAACAAAAGGTCAAATTGCTGAATAGAAAGTCTTGATTAACTAAAAGATGTACAAAGTGGAATTATTTCCTACCATTCAGAAATAGTTCTTGATCGGGTTTGGGGGAGGGGGTGAGTAAGTACATCTGATTACTGAAGTACAAAGCATTGAAAGGATGTTGTCTTGAGCCTTTCATGTAGTCTTAATGGTGGCTTTTTTGTCAAATTTACCCATTTGCGGCATTGAAAGAGGCAGCTGCATTTAAGCTGGAGAGATGGTGCTTTTTCAAGAGTTCAGTGCATGAAAAGTTCTCAGCAGTATCTGCAGTTTACTAGTAGCCCCTGGTCTATTAAAACTGATGTGCTGCATTTGAGCCCATTGCTCTCAGTACTTGTGAAACCCTCTGGCTGATGATCTAATAAAGTGCTCTTACTGGGCAATCTCTGATCAGCTACTTAAAAAGAAGGTCTGGGGGTGGGGGAGGGTGAGCTAGGGAGGGAAGGGGGAGAAAAACCTCATATGCGATCAACTTGACTGTAGGCAAGAAAGGAGAGATGAGTGGCTAAACTGAAAGGTTTTGTCACATTATAATGATAATCTGTATCTCCAAGCAATTCATATTTCTTTTTCTTTTCCTATTTTGGTGTCTATAGATCATTCAACATATGCAATGACAGCACTAGTTGAGTGGGAAGCTTAATTTTGAAGAAACTTTATCAGATGATGAGCATTTTTTTTCAGACCTGTTAGCATTTTATTTATTTAAAGACATAGTATATGCAAATCACATGTTGGAAAAGATAGTTTCTCCTGGTCTTTCCAAATTCTAGGTTAAATGTCATCTCTATAAATGTGGGATGGGGGAAGTACAGAGATAGGATTTTTTTTTTTTAATGGACCACCTGAAAATCAATTCTCAAAACTTTGAAGAGCCTGTGTGAAAGTGGCATGAAAGCTAAGTAAACCTTAACAAGTTTGGGGATCTCCATTCTGCATCACCTAGCAACCCCATAGCTCAGCTAGTTCCCTTGTCTGCTTTCAGTCCTGTTTACAGACTATTCATCCTGCCCTTCGAAGCCATGAAAGATATTCAGTTTCATTAGTACCATTCTCAAGGAGAAAATAATTAAAGTTAAATGAACAAACATTGCTTAGTGATGGTCTGAACTCCAATCTGGCTTTAAGGTGACCAAACTGTGAGGCAGTTTCTGAGAGCTTTTCATTCTGCTGTTATTTGTTTTTGGTACCAGAAGGCACATATATTAAATGATACATCATGAATATCACTTGCACAAAAGTACAACCTTTAAATAGACTTTTAAAAAGTAAGTGGAAAAGCAAAAACTATTCTGTGATAAGGAGGTAGAAATATTCTATTTGGAATGTGGGTGTTTGGGTGGATGAGTTTGTGTTTCTCTGAGACTATGCTACTTAGTCCACATTCATTTTTTGGGTAGAAGGAAAGGAAAAAGATCTTTTTTAAAAACCAGTTCATTAATACTTTCCTTCAAAAGTTATAATACTTCATAAGCGTTAAGACTACAAACATATCTCTGTTTCAAGGCACCTTGCAGTGTTTTACATGATGGACCTTAAATTCATTCATTCTTAAGATTTTTAGTTTTATTTACAGAGAACAGATATTTAGGAGGTTAAAAAAAATCTATTTGCATTCAAAGTTTGATCAATTTGACTATATTTTTATAATATTTTTCCTGTTAAGTTTGTATTTGAATGTCATAAAACATGCCAGATCAGACTATGTTTCATAAATCTTAACTGGTTGGATGTATTGAAAACCATTTGACCAAATTAACTCCTCCTTTAATTGGTATATATTTAATTAGAAGCTTTTTCAACAAATCTGGAGAAGGTAATAATGAAAATTTTTTTTCTTACATTATCACCATTTAAACATCAATATAAGTATTATAGTGAAACATTTTCTATCTTAATTTTGTTTGTATCTTTTCCTTATTGAAATATATATGTAAAATATATATGTACCTTAGTTGACACACTTTTTTTTTTTTTAACACCATTCATGTTGGAAAATTGGACATTCATTGCCCTTGTTCTGTTACATCTACAAGTCATATGAAGCTTTATACAAAAATATATCTTTTATGAAAGGATTTGTAATACAATAGAAATTAATGGAATGTGGAAGGAAAAATGTTTTCTGTTTCCCTTATAAAGTAGAGCCAGGGTGCCCGTGAAATCTTCAATTCTTACTATTTGTATTTTGTTAGATCTCTAACATCCACAATACATGACTGGGCTGTATGAGCGCTTTGTGTTTTGTTGACAGTTGACAGACAAAGCAAAATTATTCCTGAAGCAAGGTACTGTGTACTTAGTTGTGACCTATTATAGCCTAAGAATGTAGCTTGCCTTTGAGTTGGATGAATAGGGAGACCATTTTATAGAATAGACTTGAATATACTATGAGAGGTTTTTAGCTGCCCCTCCAGAAAGACATGTCCTCCATTGAACTCTCCCCCCATCCCCTCCATGTAATTTTCCATATAAAGTCATTTTAAGTATATTTTTCCCAGTTGCTTGCATGGAGACAATTTTAACTGCTCTGGTATTGTCCTACAGTGGTAAAATAAAATTGCTGGTAATTGTTGGCTTTCTCTGCACATAGCACATGCAGCAGGCTAAGATGACTTATGTGTAGCTCTTTAATGTTCCTTAGGTATATCTTCTGATACTCAAACCCAGATTGAAAATTAAGATAACAAGCTTGTGTATTGGTTTTGATGTGAGGCAAAGTAGAACATACTTGCTAATTTATTTTATAATGCACAATTGCTAAGGTTAGAATTTGTCTTCTTGTGGTGCTATTATATGTGTTAAAATGAGGATCACTGTTTGCATCTAACCTATCATAAGGACTTTGGGAGTGCTCCATTATCCTTTCAGCAGGCTGATGGCAGAGCCTAGTCTTTGCACAAATGAGAAGATCAATAAGTTTGAAATATCTTGTATGAAATGGCATGTGATGGTACATTTAAAGAGATGTCTTACTTAAAAATCAATTTTAATAACATTTAAAACTTAACATTGAATTACAAGATATTTTGCACTTCTGTTTCATTTAATAATTTTGTTAAAAGTATTTTTGTATTAACTTTGTCCCATAGTCAATATTTATTTATTTATTTTCTGTGCTCTGCTCTTTTTTCTCCTGTTTTGGTACCTCTCTGAGACTTAATTATCATTCTTTGACATGCCAACATGTTGCTATGTAGAGGATTTAACTTTAACAGCAAAATTGTGTTCCTGTTAAAACTTCCTCTGGAGACCTTAGGAAATTTCTCCCCCAGTTTTGGGTGCAAATGTGGGTCAGAGAGCAATTTGTTTTTTGATATTTCTGGAAATCCCAAATCACAACATGTCACTTTCTAGCAGCAGCTGTGAGCCCATACTGTGCATAGTCTAGATAGAGGAAGACCCATTTTATACTGGTAATAATTCTGTCATAAGGATATGTGTCTTTATATAAGGGAACTCCTGAATATTTGGAAAGGTTACAGTTGGATTCAAAGTGCCTAAAATAACTTTTCCTTTCTTCCTAATGGGAATAGGATGAATGTACAATATGAAATAGTGACAAGAAATTAATTATACCACCTTTTCAGAGTTGTCCATTTTATCTAATATTATTGACATTTAGAAGTGCCCATTGTATGGAAAAGTAAGTGTTGTCATAACTCACCCTACTCTTCCCTAAGGATCAGCCGTCATTAATTCCAAATACGTGTATATATTTACATAAAAACATATGTTTTTTTCTGTCTCATAGTCCGAATTCAAAAGAACCATTTCAGTGGATATATTGCAAGTTTCTCTAAATGTTTTCCTAAATTTTGGGTGTTATTACAGATAAGAAAAAGTTTATTAAAGATTTTATTTCATGAAGCATGATTAATATCTACAGAATTAACAAAACTGGTTTATTGTATAGTCTCCAAACATGACAGACCTCAAGTTTACAAAGAACTGAATGATATAGCTGCTCCTTTTCCAGGAAAATCAAAAGTGAATGAGTCTACTGACCTTTTCATAGTGTTGGCAACTAATATGTTTAACGTTCCATAATTCCTCATGGCAAGGAATATTGTGTCATGAGTAAACAAACCAACCTTTGTAAACCATTGTCCAAACTATATCTGAACAAGAATATTTTCTACAGTATACTCAATTAATGGTCATCCATTCATCTTATAAAAAAATCTCTAATGAAGTAGAATGTACTGGTTTCTGATGATTTAACATGATTATTTCATAATATATTAAGATGGTACTGTAAGATTTACAAAATACATTATTTACAGGCTCTCAGAGTGATAGGTGATATATTACTATTCTCATTTTATCATAAGAAACCTCAAAGAATTTAAATGACTCTCTTTAGATCATATAACTAGTAAGAATCTGAGCCAGAATTCAGCTTCTGGGTCTCTATTGACTTACCATACTGATCATATGTTTAGTTAAAATGAACAAAAAATTGATTATAATCTTTATCATCCAACTAAGAGATGGTTTTATGCTTTATATTCTAAAATAATTACATTTCCCAGTTTCTTATTAACTAGCTGGTTATAGTTGCCTGACTTCACTTCTAGTTATTGGTTAAATGATTTTTCATTGTTGATGTGCTGTAATCCTGGAGACTTCTTTGGTATTCAAATAAATGTAATGGATGACTATCATATGAAGACTAATCAAAATGCCAATATTAATTGTGCATATGCTATGCATAAAAATCTTTGCTAGACAAAATAGGTGGCAGAAAGTTGCTGCCCTCTTAAAAAGGTAGTAATAAAAGGCAGTATGTGGTAAGTGCCAAATAAGTGGTCCAGTTAAAATTGTCTCCACGTGAGCAACTGGAGAAAATATGCTTAAAATGACTTTACGTGGAAAATTGCATTTTTGGTATCTGGAGGGAAGACGAGTTCAGTGAAGATTACTGTTAAAGAAGCCTTTAGGCAATTGCAAAATGAACTGGGCCTTTAGTAATGGGTGGAATTCCATGCAGGGAATAAAGAAAGCAAGGAAACTGAATTTGAAATACTTTAGTCATATTTGAAAATAATAAACTAATTTAACTAGAGCCAGTAACACCTAGAATAGTTGGAAAGTTATTTTGTTCAGTTTTATAGAAGGTCTTGAATATAGAATATTGAGGTTGAAAGAGGACTACATCTAAACTGCTAGAAATAGGAGAAATGCAAATTAAAACAACTCCAAGATTTCACCTCATAACCATTAGATTGACAAAGATGACACAAGGTGAAAATAGTAAGTGTTGGAGGGGTTTTAAGAAGTCAGGAATTGCTAATGTACTTTTGGTGGCTCTGTGAATTAGTATAACAAACAATTTGGAATCATACTAAAAAAATTACTAAGTTGCAACATACCCTGTGACCTAATAATATATATACTCCCAAGAAGATCAAAGAGAGAGCAAAAAATTCAACATATGTCAAAGAATTCATAGCAGCACTTTTTGTAATAGCAAAGAATCGGAAGGAAATTGATATCCTTGATTTGGGGAATGACTGAAAAAAAATTGTGGTATATGCATAAAATTGGATATATCGTGCTATAACAAATAATGTAAAGACTTCAGAGAAACTCAGGAAGACTAATACAACTGATGCAGAGTAAAGCAAGTAGAATCAAGAGAACAATTTGTATAATGACCATGGTCATGTAAAACAAAGCAATATTAAAAGAATTCTGACTAATAAGTGACCTCAGAAGACTGAGAGGGAGATTTACTTTCTTGCTCTTAACAGAAAAGTTATGTATTGTAGGTATAAACTCACGCATACTACTTAGAAATTAGTTTCTTTGATTGTTCTAATGTTTGGCCTATAGTGTGCAGAAGTAAAATTCATTATTATATGGAGGTAAGTAGAATTCTTCAAATGCAAGTTCTGGCAGGTCGCATCATAATGAAAAGGCTTTGAATATGTGCCTGGGAATGGATTATATCTGTTCCCTGTTAGTTTTATAAATAGTTATATCTAAACTTACAGCAATGGGTAAATGATACTTAAAACATATGTGAGCATTCTGGTGCCTTGCTATCCTTTAATTAAAAAAAAAAAAATAGAATGGGGATTAAAGGTATTTAAAGGTCTGTATTCTATACTTGAACTATTAAATACCTAAGTTTTTGGCCTTCATTTTGTCCCTAGCTGAATAAAAACTGAACTTATGTAATTATGGCTTCTATTGAACAAAGAAGATAGAACTTATTCTAATGAAAATAGTCAATTTCCTACCCAATTTAGACAATCAGAACCTTTGCAATAAGTTTTGTTTTTTGTTTTTTGTTTTTTTTTTTATTCTGAAAATACTTAGAAAAATTTGTAACCTCCTTTCTGTAAAAAAGAAACAGGAAGTAGTGCAATGATAACTGAACTCAAAAGACTTCTCTAGCGATTCTAACTGACTAGCCAAATTAGCTTTCTGGGCCTGTTTTTTATTTTTTTCCATCTGTACAATGAAGGTATAGTGCTACAAGACTTATTGTGTCTTATTGTATTTAGTCACATTGTTTGCAAAACAGCAAATTATTTTCTGCAACAATTCTTAAAGAAAATAAAATTTACTAATTTGTAGACAGGTTTAGGTCTGTCTTAGAATTTCTAAATAAATCTAGTTGTAGAATTAATCTAGTCTAGACATGGGAACATGTACATAAGTACAATAAAGTATGTTGATGCAACTGAAAATGTTTCAACTTATAATTTGATATTGACTGCCTCGTTTTTTGTTTTTGTTTTTACTGTGACCACATGGAAGTCATTTAAAAGATACTTTATCAATCTGAATGAATCAGTATTTGGTAATTTTCATGCAGTTATTTAAATGAATTTTTTTAATCAGTCAATGTTAAGACTAAAGCAGGAGGTGATATTAATTGAAATTGTATTAAATTGGAGACAGTTTTCTTTTTCATTTTTTAAAATTCAATAAAGTAAAAAAAAAAAAAATGTGGTCCTGTGATTTGCCCTATTGCAGACTACTAAAATACTGACATATTGATTGTCATAAACATTTTCACAGTAATGTCTTGGTTTGGTTTTAGTCAAATAAGAGTTAACAAAATACATTTGAGAGAATTGAATTTGGATGGCATATATTGAATCTGATTGAAATAAATTATTTTTCAGAAAAGTTTTGTTTAAAGTAAATCAAGACCAAAAGCTTAATTATCAAAGCAAAATAAGAGACATAAAGAGCTAAGGGTTTTTAATATATTTTTTCAAATATAGTTCCTATTCACACATTTATCTGCATGTTTAATTTCCATGCACAATAGCCCTAGTTTTTGTTGTCATTTGTAAAGAGAGATTAACGGATAGTAAGTACAAACAAACTCAAATAAATACTGAATAGAGAGGTGACAAAGAAGAAAAGACCTCTTTAATGTTAATTGTAATTGGGAGGAAGTCTAGACAATTTACATTACGTGGGCATTATATGAACTGAAGGGACATTTACTAACTTTGTCAGAGATAGAGATAGATGTTTGCTTTTAACACAGGTGTTATAATAGCTTAGCGACTCCCTGGTTGGCAGTTCACCACTCTGAATTTGTAATGCATAAAAAAAAAAAAAAACGTTCCAGCAATAACTGACCATAAATTACAGCTTTTAAAAATATATATATTTTAAAGTTGCTGCCTTACATATATAAATAGATGATCGTTTTAAAGTTTTGTAATGGTTTTTGATCTACTTGCCTTTTGGGGGGCTTCATTTAGCACTAAATGAAAAGAAAGTTTGGGTTGGTAGTCTGTCAGTGATAATAGCTTTGTTTAGTCCAGTCATTGGTAGTATTGACTATGTACAGAAACGTTATGAAAAAAATTGAGGCATCTGTGACCTATATTTAAAATACAATGGTTATAACTGATCTTAAACCAAGAAAATAGACATAAGGTTTTCGATTGTTAGGTACTTATTTTATTCTGATGCCTCATTGTGCTATATGTTCTAGCTTTGGCAAGGCATAAGTACCCTTCAGGAAAGGATTTTTTTTTTTTAAATACATTATACTTTTTAAGTTACACACATACATTCATCTTTTACATATTTCTATATGAGTCATATTGGGAGATAAGATCAGAACAAAAGGGAAATGCCACAATAAAAGAAAAAGGTGAAAATAGTGATCTGCATCCAGTCTCCATAGTTTTCTTTCTAAATATGGATTGCATTTTCCCTCCCAAGTTTATTGGAATTGCCTTGGATCATTGAATTGCTGAAAAGAGCCACATTTAGGGGAAGCTAGGTGGCGCAGTGCATAGAGCACCAGCCTTGAATTCAGGAGGACCTGAGTTCAAATGTGGTCTCAGACACTTAACACTTCCTAGCTGTGTGACCCTGGGCAAGTCACTTAACCCCAGCCTCAGGGGGGGGGGGCGAAGAAGAGCCACATTTATCAAGTTGAACATCATACAATCTTCTTGTTGCTGTATACATTATTTTCCTGGTTTTGTTTCACTCAGCATCAGTTCATGTAAATCTTGACAGCTTTTCTAAAATCAGCTTGTTCATCATTTTTCATAGAACATTTTCATAGTAATATTCTATTTCATATACCATAACTTACTCAGCCATTCTCCAATTAATGGACATATGCTCATTTTCCAATTCAGGAAAGGATTTGAGTACCATTTTCTTTGTGTCCATTATCCAAGGGTCTGTGTAACTAAGTTCAGAGGTACTTGTCACTAAATTGGCTTCAAGGTGGTAAACTTTTAATTATAGCCAGTCAGCAAGCATTTGTTACATTCCTGCTATGTGTCAGGCACTATACTAAGGACTGGATATCCAAAAAGAGATAGGCCCTGACCTCAAGATGTGAAAAATTTCATTCTATTACCTAGCTTGGTATAGAAATACTTGTTGACTTGAGCTAGTACATATCTTTTTAGATATAGACATGCTGTGGTCTGATAGGAAGAATCCCATGATAAAATCATGGCTCCTCAAAAAAAAAAAAAAAAGAAAAGAAAAGAAAATGTAAATATGTGAACATTTGAGTGCATAAATTATCAATACCAGGGATTGCCTTTTTTTTCCTCCTTTGTAGTTTTTCAGTCTCATAGATACGGTCTATACTCCCCTTCTCACCCTCTCCCCACCTCCCTTCTCTGAATTCCTATGCCATATTTGATTTTTATAGTGTCTGACCCTGGATTATAAATCATATTTTAAATTGTGTATTTGTTTTTCATCCATCTAGATTTTAATGTCCTCAAAGGCAGAAATTAGTTTCTTTCATATCATTTACAGTGTTAGAGAATCTAACCTTCTATCATTTCCAATTTATCCAACCTGTTCCTGCTCAAACATCAGTCAGTGAAGATGTAGTTATTAAGTGCCTGCTCTATATATGCCATGCACTATACTGGCTACTAGGGACACAAAGACAGAACAGAAGAAAGTTCCTCCCATGAGGGCTTACATTTTGTAAGGAGAAGTACATTTGGTTAGGTAATACATTTAAGTAGAAACAAAGCTAAATCAAGGTGATTTGGGGGAAAGCCACTTAGTGCTGGTGAATGAAGACCTTTTTAAAGCAGATTGTACTTAGGTTTTGATGGAACCTAAGGAAGTCAAGGTGGGGAGGCAGTGTATGTTGGGCATTATTGCTCAGTTGTTTTAGTCATGTCCAATTCTTCATGACCCCGTTTTTGTGTGTGGTGTTTTTTTTTTTTGTTTTTTTTTTTTTTTTTTTGTTTTTTTTGTTTTTTTTGTTTTTGGCAAAGATACTCAAGGGGTTTGCTATTTCCCTTCCTAGCTTATTTAAAAATGGGGAAACTGACATATACAGGGCTAAGTGACTTGCCTAGGGAATGATTATTGGAGCGTTGTGAGAAGGGGAGCAACATTGTCAGATGTGTATTTTGGGGATATATAGTTTGGCAGCTGGGTAGAAGATAAACTAAAGAAGGAAGAGACAAGAAGCAAGGAAGCCAGTTATGAAACCTGTGCAGTGGTCAGTGGTGTAAGGCTCAAATAGAGACATATATGTTAGGATTACTAGGTGAGAACTCAGGTTGTCTGGACAGTGACAAGGTGAGAATTCAGGTTGTCTGGACAATTACAAGGTGAGAACTCAGGTTGACTTGATAGAAGGAGCAAGCTCATTGGCTGAAGTGGTTCTTCCCAGAAGCCCTTGCATTATCCCACGCCCATTCTCTGGGAGGATAAAAGCGACAACATTGGGCCCAGAGAGCAGATTGGACTGGAGAAGGACAAGAGTTAAAGAAGAGAAGACTCTGCACTACATCTGGCTTGACGCAGCTCTCTGCAGGAAGGGAAGTCACTTCTCTGGACAAGAGTTAACAGCAACTGCCTGGAGACAACGGTTCGCTACAAGAAGAAGAATCTGTCTGAGAGATTTGAGTAGAAGACACAGCAGATCTCTTCCCAGAGAGCGATCCAGCAGCTTCTGGAGACAACAGCTCGCTACATTTGGCGTCCACACGTGGGGCAAGGACTTTTGCTTATCCTGACAAGAGGAGCTAGACCAGACCTTCGCAATTTGGTGCACAGACACGGTCCTGATTCCAGTGGAAAAGCCTCCCATCCAGATCTCAGTCTCTCTAACCCAGAACCGTGAGTAACGAGGAAACTTTGTTAAAGATTAAGTGAGCGTGCTAATAGATAAATAAGGAACTTAAACTTGTTAAGGGCTAAACCAGGAATCTCTTATAGCTGAAATGGGGCACATGTTAGCTAAATTCAATCCCTGGACCTCAGCCGATTCAACCCCAGCCCCAGAAGCAACCTCAGCTCCACCCCCATTCAGGAGTGGTACTATAGAGAGTATAATCAAGATAATTGAGGAGCAGAGTTTACTTGTAACCTGGGTACAGATTGCTAAACTCTTGGCTGCATTAAGATGCACATCCCCTTGGTTCTTAGAGGAAGAAAAGATAGATGTAGATAAATGGAAGCTAGTGGGATATGAAATGAAAGAATTTCATGCAAAAAATGGGCCTCGTTCAATTTCTGCAGAGGTATTTTATATCTACAACATAGTTCAATTAGCCTTAAACTATCAAGCAAGTTGTAGGAGAAGGAAAAGTTTTAAAAATGAACAGAGGAGGAAGTGTGAGGAAAAAAGGAAAGATCAAGATCTTGCCCTAGAGCAAGAGGATTTAAATGAGGAATTATGGTATGATTCTCTTGAAGAAGCTTCAACCCTGCCTAGAGAACAGATTATTGACAGGCCCACATCAACCCCACCTTCAGAGGTGGAGGAAGAAGGAGGGGAAGAGGCAGAAACACAAACAGAATTGCCTGTGAAGCAGCCTAAGCCTATGACAAGATTAGAAAAAGCATTGGTTAAAGCTAAGAGAGAAGGACAGGATATAAGTGATTTTATACATGCATATCCTGTGATTGAAGAGATTGATTCTGTAGGTAAAAAAAGGAGAAGATATGCACCTTTAGATTTGAATAAAATTAAGGATTTGAAAAAAGGTTGTACCCTTTATGGGGCTACATTAGCTTATGTCAAAATGTTACTAGATGGTTTGTCTTATGAAGTCCTAACCCCGAATGATTGGAAATCCATGGCAAGGACATGTCTGTAACCTGGAGAAAATTTATTATGGCTTGCGGAATTTCATGAATTATGTAAAATTCAAGTCAGATGCAATTTGGAAATAGGAGTTAACACACAATTCACTTTTGAGCACTTAGCTGGTGAAGGTCAGTATGGAGAGAATTCGGAACAGATTAATTATACCATGACAATATATGAACAAATTGCTAAGGCTGCAATAAAAGCTTGGGGTGTCCTTCCTGGACAGAAAGATCGTGGAGAGGCTTTCACTAAAATACAGCAAGGTCCCAATGAACCTTTTGCAGATTTTGTGGGACGTTTGCAAACTGCTGTCAAAAGAACTATTAGAGAAAATGCAGCTACAGAAATAATGACCAGACATCTGGCTAAGGAAAATGCCAATGAGATTTGCAAAAGAATTATATGGGGATTAGACAAAGATGCTCCTTTAGAGGAGATCATAAGACGCTGTACTACAGTGGGAACAAATGCTTTTTACACCCAGACTATGATGAACGTGGAAAGACAGGGTCCCTCCTGGCAAGGGACTTCTAGAGAAACTCGGCGATGTTTTCAATGTGGAAAAATTGGACATCTAAGAGCTCAGTGTAGATATGGAGATACAGTGAGAAGACAGGGTGAAAGAAGACCTAAAACCCCATGTCCAAAATGCAACAGAGGACTCCATTGGGCATCAGAGTGTAGAATAATTCAGGGAAATGGGATGAGGGGCCCAGATCCAGGACCCCAGGCAAAAAAGACTTGGGGCATGATGGCAGCTGATGTTACACCCAAAGAGCCTTTAGAAGGTCAGGACTCTGATTTGATCAACCAGCAGAAAAGCAATCACATGGCAGAAAGGGATTACCTGATACGTGAGCCAAAAGGCAATCAGATTGCAAAAATGGATTACACTTGGGGAGAATACAGGCCTTTTAAACCAACATGGCTGTATCCAGTGCAAACAATTCCAATGTAATTGCCAGATGATGAGAAGAGATTTAGAAAGTGGTAAATAGAAGGTAATTAGATAGGTTAACTGCCTGGGAGAGAGGGTTTGCTTGTATTTCTTCAGCAGGAGAAGGAATCAGATGGGTGCCAACGAGTCATATTCGCCTTGTCCATCAGAGAGAGACAGAAAAAGAGAAAGATCTCAAAATAAATGAGAAAATCTAAGAAACATCTGACACTGAAAGAGCATGGATAATAAAAAGACTGTTAAAGAACTTTAAAACCAGCAGGAATCATTGGATTTCCTAACACAAGATGAGACTAATGGACAATGGACTTATGGACATTTATAAATTTTCAATTTATGATTATTTGATCATGTTATTTGTTATATACTTCTAGCATGTGTTATGTTACTATGTTATTATGTGCTTATGTAATTTATGTAATTATGTGTAATACTTCCCATATTGATGGATTTATGGTAATGACTGTCCTATGTTCTAAATCAAAAGAAAGGGGGAGATGTTAGGATTACTAGGTGAGAACTCAGGTTGTCTGGACAGTGACAAGGTGAGAATTCAGGTTGTATGGACAATTACAAGGTGAGAACTCAGGTTGACTTGATAGAAGGAGCAAGCTCATTGGCTGAAGTGGTTCTTCCCAGAAGCCCTTGAATTATCCCACGCCCATTCTCTGGGAGGATAAAAGAGACAACATTGGGCCCAGAGAGCAGATTGGACTGGAGAAGGACAAGAGTTAAAGAAGAGAAGACTCTGCACTACATCTGGCTTGACGCAGCTCTCTGCAGGAAGGGAAGTCACTTCTCTGGACAAGAGTTAACAGCAATTGCCTGGAGACAACGGTTCTCTACAACAAGAAGAATCTGTCTGAGAGATTTGAGTAGACACAGCAGATCTCTTTCCAGAGAGCCATCCAGCAGCTTCTGGAGACGACAGCTCGCTACACATATAGTTCTTTATTTACTTTGTTAAATATTTCTCAATTGTATTTTAATCTGGTTCTGGTTTAAACTTGGGCCTGTGAGCTACTTGTTTGATATTTCTGATCTATGTAACAAGAACTAGGTTGATGACTGGGAGTCAAAAGAAAGATTCAGTTAGAAGTGTTTTGGAGATGGGAAACACTGATTGGATGTGATGGTGAGAGGAGAACGGGTTCTGAGGATGGTGCTGCTCTGACAGAAACAGGAAATCAAGAGTAATGGTTTCAGGTGAGAGGCTGGGTTCTATTTTAGACTAGAGGAGTTTCCTTTGGAAATGCTAATCAGGCAGCTAATGATACGGGTCTGAAACTGGGGAGGGGTTCTAGGAGCCAGGTGCTGAGAAAGGACAACTCAGCCTAACAATGTAGCTCATTTTGCTTTGAGTAGCTCCAGTTGTTCAGAAATTTTTCCTTATCTCAAACTTAATGCTAACTTTTTGTCACTACTATTGGTCCTAGTTCTGTCTTCTAGAATGAGCAATACAACTCTTTTCTACCTCACAACTTTTTAAGTATTTGAAAATGTTTATGTTGTTCCCTGTAGGTCTTCCTTTTCAGGACTGAACATTTCTAGTTCCTTTATCTGATCCCAATTGGATATTTTCTAGTCCACTTGCCATATCAATAGCCTTTTTCTGGATATGTTGAAATTTGTCTCATTTACCTTAAAATGTAGTGTTTAGAAATTAACAGTACTTTAAATGAGTCTGTATTAGTACAATATTGGGCACATTGTATGTGATTCATAGATATTTGCAGAATTCCTGTAAATAAAATCATGTGACATCGGTATAACAATTAAATGTGACTTATGAAGGACATTATTCATTTTATTAGCTAAGAATCTTTATGATAGAATTCATAGTAGGTAGATGGCTCTAGAATAGACTTACTCTAGGGTGTGAACACCATTAGATAAAGCAGAAATAAGTGACAAATACCCTCATTTTGTATATCTCTAAAGAACAAGAAGCATTCTGTTCTGAAAGAATGTCAGGCTGTGTGCAGTTGAATGGAAAGTTACCCCCTCCTGGTTAGTGTTTCTCCCCTCTGGCTGAAGAGGCCTTGCTTCCCAATCAGTCAGGGCAAATGATCAATGCAGGAGGGAGTATCCAGTAGTAGAGATTGAGAATGATTGCCCATTCCTGACCAAAGGAAGTCAATCTGAAATTCTCTATGTGCTCTTGTGTTTCTCTGTGTTTTGCCCTCCCTTTCCACTTTCTTTCCTTATATTATAGGTTAAAAGACAAAAGAAAAGCTATTTCTAATCTAAATCATATCCAGGAAATGCAAAATTTCTTGACTGAGATCTAAAAAGGAAAGGCAGTAGCTAAATATCTATCTTCCCCACTTCATAAACAAAGGGAAGAAGCCAAATAGAATCTAAATGCCTGACAATTAAGAAGTGCCTGTGTGTGTGTGTATGTGTGTGTGTACGTACATAATTAGGAAAATAACAATTCTAAATTAGGGAAGAAGTATAAAAAATGCCATTTATCCTTTTCATTTGTATATCACCAGGACACTGGTTGTAGGTTTATATATATAATTTCTCTTGTATAAGTGTTGGCTTTTGATAGTATTTTATTTTTGAAGTAACCCAGTTACTTAAGTAGAACTGGAATATTTATCAAACCTGTTTAAAAGATTCCTATATATTTTTACTTTGTTTTAGGACACTTTTTTTCTTAAAGACTCTCTCTGTCTCTCCTCCATATATATATATATATATATATATATATATATATATATATATATATATATGTAAAATCTTAAATATGTAATACTTAATATTAGAACTATTGAAAGGGAAGGAAATAAAGAATTTGAATATGAAGAATGAGTCATTGTATGGAAGTGAAGGTGGTGCTTCTTTAAAACCATTTTAATTTAAATGGAAAACTCATTTAAGTCTTGGGTCACTGTGGCCAGTGTCAGATCTCCAGCATGAATCTAAGGAATAATCTAATTAGTTTTAGACAAATGGGAAAAGATGAGGCAACTCAATATCTTCTGCAGTGCCCCTTCTACTAAATGATTTATTAGTTATTTTTTAAGAAACAAAATGTAGGTATAATGATGTATGTTTAAATTTTTTTTCAAATTAACTTATTAAATAAATACAAACTGCTTCTTTAGTGAAGATGAATATTTTTGATGACCATTTCAAATTTCTTAAGTTGGGTGTAAGACAAATGATCATCATAATAAATGTTACTTCAAAAAGTTAGAGATTTGTGAAGGAGACAGGACAGCCATCAGGAGGGTCTTTATTTTCCAGTCTATCTTCCTCCCAGACCTCTTAGCTCTTATATACTCTATTATAAGTACATAATCATAGGTGTCAATTTGTAGAACTATTCTATGTACTAAGTACATGTGAACTATAGAATCATTATCTTAATTCCACTGTTGTTGTAAGATTAAATCAATCATACTGAACTAGAGAACTATTAATCACCATGTTAAACTAGATAACCATTGTCTTATCAATTCCACAGAGTTCACACCTTGTTTCAAGTATATTTCCCCAGAGTTCTGCCCTTTACAGATTTGTACTTAAAAAGATTTTTACATTTTCTCTCCAGGGTTGGTTGATATGTGAGGAGCCAACATGTCAGTCTAGAACTCGTCGACTTCCCCTTCAGTTCTCCCGTAGTGGACCTCTCTGTCAAACATGCATGAAAGCTACCCTCAAACAAGAGGTAGGTTTATAAATTACCAGATTGCATGAAGGTAGACAATGTGATTTTATCTATCATGTGAGATGACTATGTAAACTCTAAAGCAGGGGTTCTCAAACTATAGCCCACGGGCCACATGTGGCCCTCTGAGGACGTTTATGTGGCCTACTGGGTTATGGCAAATGGGCTGAGGGGCAGAGACAGAGTATGAGGTTTTGTTTTATTATAGTCCGGCCCTCCAACAGTCTGAGGGACAGTGAACTGGCCCCGTATTCAAAAAGTTTGAGGACCACTGCTCTACAGTGTCTTTTGTTAGCTCATCTGTTAGAACAGAGAATTGTAGAGAACGGGTATGTGTTTGCTTGTACTTGGTCATTGCTTCAATTACTATTAGAGCAGTTGCTGACATTTCTGTCCCCTCACATAACCACTACTTGAGATCAAGCCTTACCACCTCTCACCCAGGCTATTGCTCTAACCTCCTCATTGATCTTCCTACCTCTGACTTCTCCTTTCTTCAGTCCGTCCTTTACAAGCCCATTAAAGTAATATTCCTGAAAACAAAGATAACTATAATTCTCTCACTTAAGAAACTCTAGTAACTGCCTTTTGCCTTAAATAAAGTAAAAACTTCTACTGGTTTTCAAAGTCTTTCAGAATCTAACTTCAGCCTACCTTCCAAAGCTTATGCCACATATTTCCTTTAATACACTCTCCCAACTGATTCACTAATCTCACTTACTTACTTATTCTACCTTATATATGAGATTCCTTCTTTTCCCACTGTGATAGTAGGTCTAGTACTAGAAGTACTAGAAATCACTCTCTCCCATAAAGTCAATCCCTCAATGCCCTCAGAGTCTTGATCAAGACCTGTGTCTTTATGCTGATCCTGTTCTGATTCTCTACCCCCACTCTCAGCTACTAACCTACCTAGAAAATTTACTTTTTAATATGTTTTATAATGAATTTCATAAGCACATATTGGTTCTTCCTCCCATTTCCCCCTTCCCCCCAAACACCCCCCCCACAATATATAATAGTAAATTCTCAAAGGCAGTGATAATCTTTATTTGCAGCACCTAGTATATATAGTACCCAGAAATTATTAAGGCATTCAATAAATACTTATTGAATTGAATTATTATCATTATCGTACAAACTATGTATCTTCTTGAACTGTGGGAAGAAAACCAATTTAAATTTGATTTAGTAGTAATAGTCTAATACTGAGCAGAAATGTTTTAGAGAATATTAACTTTACTTAAAAGTACTTCCATTTTATTAGAAATCATGAATTTTAGTTAATATTTGAAAGAGGAACTGAAATCAAAATCATGTGTTCATTAAATTCTTCCATGTATGTTGGTATTTTGTGGTAGCATCTCCACAGGATCATAAATTAGAGATGGAAGGGACCTTAGAAAAGATCAAGTGCAGTCTCTTCATTTTTATAGATGAGACAACTGAGGCCCAGGAACTTGAAATGATGTGCCCAGTCATATAGTATCTGAAGCAGACTCTAATTCCAGCTCCAGTGCTCTGTCCACTCTGCTTCTTAACTGCCGTGTCCAGATCGATGATGGGACATTGCCCATTATCGTTCATTTTGGCAGAAAAAGTGTGCTGTCTCTAATGGATATTGACATGTTTTATAAACAGCTCTGTGTGGTGGGAGGCATAAGTAAAATTCTTTGACTGGTCTCAACTCCACATTTAACTGTCCAAACCTGTGTCCAGCACCTAGGAATAAATAAAATGAATGAAAATCTTAATCTGACCCATTCCTTGAAGCATTCTAACATGCCAAGTATACAACTTAAATTTGGCCTTCTTAGAGGATTTGTCTCTATATCTGTAAAGATGTCCCCTGTTACTGGATTAATTGCTGCCATGGTCCAGCTATTTATACTTTTCTCATAATGGGCCAGAGCCATCAGTGAATCAGTCAAGATGGCATTTCTCAAGAGCTAAATTCCTCATAGTCATTGGACAGATGTTGGGACTAAGACTGGTCTTTGGAACTTTCAACAAAATTACAACTTATTCAGGAATAAAACTTGAATATAGCATTTGAATGTAAACCTCCTATGTCCTGCCCACTAGTTAAAGGAAACATCTTGCATCATTAAATTCATAATTCTGGTAGAATTGTTCTGAACACATCTGTTCAGTAGCATCTAGGGCCCAATAATAAACAAACCTGTGTTTTTTTCAAAAGTGATGTAGCAAATGTCCATTTTGGGGAGCTTAAGACTCCAGAGATCTAATTTGATCCCTTCTTGGTTTTTAACCAAGCCTGGGCCTTAAGGATAGAGACTTCCAAAAATGGAGGCTCCGTAGAATCCTAAGGACCCAATGGAAATGACCACTTGATAATCCATTTTAAATTTTCACGGGCTCTTTAGCTTATTTTAGACTCCATTTGAAAAAAGCAGACTTTGAAGTAACTATAAATGGAGCTCAACAAAATACCCATTTGGGGAACTGGGTCCTCCAGAATCTGAGGAATCAAATCAGATAAGCTTCTGAGCTGCTGCAAGTATCAAAATACTTAAAATAATAAGTAATATTTTAAAATAAGCAATATTCCCTCTATCCAATGTCTCCCCGAAAATCTCACTGAGCATCTGGATCTTAAATTTTCTTAGGGTTGATCCCTATTCCTTATCTCATATTTGAACTACCATCCAATATAAGGCTTCTGCAGTTGTGGCCCTTCAATCCAATAAATATATCATCTTTGTTACAGGTGGACATCTAAGTCTTCAGGAAGTGAGGCCTGTTTTAGATCTCTACTCACTAAACAATGGCAACATGAAGGGGAATTCAAGTATCCCAGGAGAAGGATAGTGAATTCAGTTTCTTAATTTTTTAAAGCAAATTGCTTCTACGCATTCTACATTACAGTAATGGGGATGCGTAGGGAAGGCACTGTAGTAAAATAAGTAACCACTCCCACAAGCCCTGGGCTATTTGGTTCACCACCAGGTTAGGACTGGCTGTAGAAGTTAAGATAACTTTATTCATATACAGTCAGTCTATTGTATATGACACAGTTACCCACTTTCTTCTTTAGGGTTGCAGTGAATTTGTGAATAGTTTTCCAACCTGGCATATGATATTAGTTATACAAGATGGGGGTTGCCATTTATCCCTACAGACAAAAGCCAGCACAGAAGCTTACCATAAATAGACATCTAAATCCTAACTCATGAGAAATCTTTGCATCCATGTTCACAATACATAACTTTCCTATTTAGCCACCACAAATAAAATCTAAATTAAAGATCTTCCCACCTCCAATTGAGCACGGATTTTTCCCTCAAATCTCTAATGGAAACTAGAGTATTGACCTGTGGAGAATTCCCTAGTATAGTAGCTTTATGATCCTGTCTAGCAGTTCCTTATATATTTGATGACCTTCCTTTTTCTAAACCAAAGTCCAATTCAAACCTGTGACCTCAGACTTTGAAGTAAGCCAGCCAGTGCTGTTAAAGAACATTAGCCTTCCTAAGTAATATAATAATCTTCCATGTAAGATGGGGGCCTTCAATGATATCTTCATTTTGGGTCAGATAGAGCAACCTTTTCTGGCTCCAGGCTAGGTACCTTGATACAATCTTACTTATATCTACAAGGGTAACCATCAAATGCCTTATCCAGTCCCATTTTTCAAGAGTCTCAACCAAAGTTTCCTATAGGAGAGAATATTTTCTCCTGTGATAATGGGCATGGTACCTCTTCTTCCAATTTGGATGATCAATTCTATTTACCTGAACAGACACAAGGACTGTCTCAATCTCCCCATCAGAATTTCCAATTCTTGGTTAAATTAAAATGAAATACTATCCTCTTCTACCTCTGTATTAATTTCAGCAGTTGGTAATGCTAGGTCAGAAAGGCAGTGCTTTGACCTGCATTATAATAGAAATTCTACTAAAGCCTCTGGCTTAATATTTAGTATGGCAAAATGTCTAAAACTTATTTCCACTCCTTGAAAAGGGCTAGCTCAATAAATAGTTAGTCCTAACAACTTTTTTTATAACCTAAAAATATTTTTCTGATAGATGTATATATAAGTTTATGACTATGATACAAAACTGAATTTGTATCCAGGAATTGAATGATCACAAGCATCGCAACAAAAATTAGACCAGTAAAGTATATGATTCCTCAGTCCAGAGGAGTTACTGTAAGAATAAATAGTGTTTGAACTTCCATCCATAATTCTCAAAGATAAATAGGTAACTTGAGTACCTCTTACAAAGACAACCAGCTTTGTGGTTTAAACCCCTTTCCTGATGAGAATAGGAAATTAAAGTCTTTGCAATAGGATTTAACATATCCTCTTTTTCTCAGCTACACGTTCATTTCCTTGTACCTCTAAGTCCTGTGCCACTACGTGACCTCTTATTTCCCTAAAAACCTCTCTCTTTGCCAGGGAAGAACAGGGAGTTGATGTGCTATCTCACATGTTGTGGCAGAGAAATATGCACTTAGGTGCCCACTGATCATGTGTCCTGTAGTTGTTATCTTTAAACTATATACAAGTCTGAAAGAGAGGTGTAAATTTTCAGGAAGGAAAGGTCATATTTTTCTGGGATTATAGAGAGATTCATAAAGCAGATGACATTTTTGAGATGGACTTTCACAATGGTTGATATTCTAACAGATGGAATTTGCCTACAAGGGTATTCTAAGTAGAGAAACGGCACAAAATGAATAGTATAGACTTCTTCAAGAACTTTCTCCTTTAGTAGTAGATATATCCTTACCTGGCAAAGTACTATACCCAGTCTCCTAATACCTATTTTCACAGGGTGAGAGTGGGGGGGTTGGGGTGGGGAATAAGAAATCTTTGTTAAATGCTGACTGTGAATTGAGTACTATGCTTAATGTTTCAAAAACATTTTATTTGCTCCTCTCAACATTCCTATGAGGTGTGCTGTTACTATTCTCTTTTACAATTCAGGAAACTGAGAGAGGCAAAGGTTAACTAATTTATCCAGGATCACACAACTGATAAAATGTCTTAGGTTGGATTTTGAAAGGAGGTCCAGTTCCTGTATCCTATTCATGGTGCCACCAAGTTAGGTCAGAATATCCTGTCTCAATAGATGACTTCTTATTTCTATATCTAATTGATTATATTCTAATGCTTTTCAATGTGAAAAGGAATATTCATTTACTGAGACAGCTAATATAGTAGGAATACTGGTTTTGGGGTAGGAGCACCTGAGTTTAAACCCCTACTTCTAAGGCAGATCTCTTCACTTCTCTCTACCTTGGTGTCTTTATCTAGTAAGTGAGATCTCTTTTAGCTCTATATATACACACAATGGTCAGAATGGTTATGATTAAAATATTGTGCGTATATATGGGCATTCCAAAGTTTCAGTTTGAGCAGTGGCAGCATTATTGAAATAAATGTAGTCTCCCCAAATCATCACCATGAGGACTAACAGGAATTTGGATATATGATGATCATGCAGTTGCATGCACATGTATGTATGTATGTGTGCGTGTGTGCTTATGTGTAGCTCTTCCTCGTGGTAGAAGTGTGTAAGAACTTAATAAAATAGTAATAGTTTGTGCTTAGAGCAGTGCTTGACATATAGTAAGTGCTTAATAAATATTTGTTCATTACTTGAATGATGATTATGATATGTAACAAAAAAACTACCTTATATGTATGCAATAATTTTATGGGACTCTAAAACCATTATTTTGTGGGGCCCTCCAATAGCCTCATGTAGTTGATAGGGAAGATATTTGTATAACTAATTTTTTTTTAAAGAAAGTTACAATTAATTGACTTACTTAGTCACACAACTTATAAATAATGGAGTAGATCCAGAATTTACAGCTCTCAATCAGTTTAGTATTTTTTCTACTATTCCAAGCTGTTACATCCCATATTTTATGTAAAATTTGTGTGTATTATATTCTCAGTTTGGGTAAAATCCTGACTTAGTTTTTCCATTATCCTATTGTGTTGACCTTAGTAAAATCACTAAAGATTTATTAGATTGAATTCGAATTTTTTGGCCAATTAATATGATCAGTTGTACAATGTTGTAATTGCATGTCACCCTAATTTCAGTGTACAAAGAACCATTCTTTTTCAAAATCCTCACCACTCCTTGCCTGGATTATTGCAGTACCTTTCTTATTGGTCTCCTTGCCTCAAAACTCTCTTCTCCCTAATCTGTCACAGAGCTGCCAAACTGATTTTCTTAATATTCAAATCTGATCATGTCACTGCTCTACCCAAAAAGCTTAGCATCACTTCCCATTATTATCTTTGGCATACAAACTCCTGTTTGAAATTTAAAGCTCTTCAGAGTATGAAACCTAACTTTCCTGCAGATTACATAGCACACATTATGATCACTCTATGCTATATTTGAATTGACCTGTTTGTTGTTGTTCCAATACACAAGCTGTTTTCTATGTCTAGAATGTAAACTCTTCTTCACCTTATCGTCACCTCTTTTTAATCCCTTAACAATTCATCTTGAGTATACCTTCTTTAAAGAGGCCTTTTCTGATGTTTCCTGCCCTATCCTATGTATTTATTTTGTATTAATCCTAAATTTACTTCTCTATGAATATTAGGCTTATCCCTATCTGAATATGACAGCCTCTTTGAAAGCAAGGGCTGCATACTTTATTTTCATAATGCACACAACTTAATTGTTTATTTTACAGTTGTTTATGCTGTGAATTCCTAGGAAATTGGTTCAAGATCCTTGCCATTGTATCTAATCAAGTGTGCTTCACTGAGTAGACCGGGCTTGATGCTTCAGTGGAACCCAAGTGCTTTTTTTCCTTGTTTTCCTTTTTCTTCTGATAATTTTTGTGCACATGCTTTAAAAAGCTCTCTCTCCTCTTTAAGAGTTTTTAATATGCTCAATATGCATATTAATTTTGGTTAGAAACTTGTCCCAACCTTTGTATTTATAGCAATTCCTATGTTAAATAATATAGACTCTCCTGGTTCTGCCATGATAGTGTTTATTGTACACATACTGTTCATTTCCATAGCATCACCTTTCTTAAGCATTTACATATCTATATCCAAAGAAGCAACTTTATGTTTTCAAAAAAAACCTAGAAACATATCACATGTCCCCCAACTCTTTCCTTTTTTGAGTTATTTTTGCAAATGTCTGGAAAGGGGTAGCTTGGCAAAAAAAAATTCCCTGATTCATTTATGTGCCTAGCACATGGTATACACTTAACAAATGCTTGTTGATTGATATGTTATATGTAATAACTTCAAAAAATTAACTGAGATATAGTCATATTTGCAAATAAATAGAAATATTTCTACCACTCATGTTAGAAAAAGGTCTAACCTATACCATAGTATGGAAGAACCTTGTTATATCTGATGTTTAATGTTTTTACCATTTATATTGTAAAATTTGCAATTTTGACCCATGATAGATTCAAATAAAAGAAATAATGAACATTAAAATTCAAGAGTAGGTTTTTCCCATCAGAATGAGCCACAGGATCTCTTGAGTTTATTAAGTATCCTAAAAAATATTAGAGGCAATACAGTCTTACTTATACCTGAACAGAATACCTCCTAGAATATTATTAGGTAGTCCCTTCCACTTTTGGATCTCTGTTGTTTAGAAGTTTTTCATTAAATCATTATAAAATCTCCCTTTGTATTTTCTTGTTCTGACTTGTGTGGCCAAACAGAATCAAACTAAATGCTCTTCTTCATGACAACTCTTCAAATGCCTAAAAGCATCTGTCATTAATTCTACTGCTACAACGTTTTTTAAATTTACCTCCTTCTCTACTAGCCACCATCCTTGTCCTCTATAGGGCAATTTAATTTTTTTGAATCTAAGAATAGGATTTCACAATTATTCCTGTTAATTTTTTTCCCATTAGATTTAGTCCATCATTTTAGACTGTCAGAATCTTCTTCAATCCAGTTATCTCATCCAACATCTGTCTTTCTAAGCTTTTATGTCATTTGCAAACTTGACAAGCTGCCTACCTATACTTTCATTCAAGTCACTGGTAAAAATACCACAATAGCACAAAGCCAAAGACCGATCTTAGACTGTCCATCTAGAATCAAGTCAGAACCTGACCAGCAAATCATTTCTTTTTTTTGTCTGGTAATTGAGCCAGTTTCAGATTCATAACTCTCCATCCTTATTTTTTCCATTTACTTCTTTGTCAAGAACATGACTTATTTTTTGCCCTGATTGTTTTCTTCCTTCCCACCATGGTGGGATTTTGTTATATTCTAATTCTAATTGGTGAGTGCAGATACATTACTAAATTCTAGCTATAGAATGTAGTGATTAGCTATTGTTACCGTAACTCATGTGCTAATCCTTTTGTCTGTGAACCATTACAGAATTTCTTGTTAATATCATATAACAATATAACATTGTCTAAATAATACCATTAAGGATTATATTTTAAATTTCAAATTGAATATATTTCTAAAATTGTGTTTCAAATTTTAAAAAAATCTCTAATATTGGTTTTATTCCCATCTGAAAGAGGCACTTCAGTGTTCTTGGGATTTATTAAAGAAAATATAACTCCTCAATAGTTAATATTAGTTCCTATTCTTAGAATCCACAAGTTCTAAGACTTTGTAATTATCCTTTTAATGTCATTTTCAAGATAGACTATTTTGCTTTGTTCATATTTACCAAATGGTCATTTTTATAATTTTTAATTACATAAGAGGTTTTTGTTTTGTTTTGTTTTTGCATAATGTCTATTTGTCAATGTATTATGACATTTTAGCCTTGTGCAAAGATCCATTCCAGAGGTTCTTGACAAATCCAAGGAATGATGCAGTACTGGTTAAGAAATACTTGGTGATATGTTCTTAGTATAATGCCTCTCAATTCAATAAAAGTTATAACTTCACTGGTTACTGCAGCCATACAATTAATTATTGACATATGGACTTTCTACCTAAAATTTGAAGTGGACCAAATGGGAACTAAGTAACTGGCTTCATGAAAATTAGGTAGTGAAATTGATAGAATGATTACTACATTTGGCTTCCTTTTTCTCTTTACAAATCCCCACAAAGATCAAAGAACAATGATTGGTTGAGAGGAGCAGTGATTAGATTTGGGGAGCACTGGTTAGTATGGTCTGTGCCACTTATGTTGGAGCAGAAAAATAAAGAGAGAAAAAATAATTGGGAGAAGAGTGTAATTGGTATTCAAAGAAGAGATAATGGCATATGAAATGTTATGGCAATATAATAAAATAAATTAAGTATACAACATGATGTATTTCCAAATGAGTTGTGGAAAAAAATGTATTGACCCAAAGTGTTGCAAAAGAAATAGGTAATATGAACCAAATGAATCTTAAAGCTTATGATGTTTTAATTTGGAATAGTGAAGGAATGAAGCCCTTGTAGAATTGAGTTGAGGGAATGAAATAATAAGTAGAAATAATTATTTTTTTTAAGATTTAGGTTTTTCTTTCAAAGGTACTTCTTAAATCTATCTTCTTGATATATATCTATCATTAAGAAAAATTTTGTAAATTCCCATAAAAAATAAAACTATTATTGTTTACTGTTTGTGATATTGCTCTAAAGAGATAATAATCAGACTGTTAACCCTTAATACTGGTAACAGGGATTGAGGAGTATGGTAATATGAAACTGACTTTAACCATCATGTCCACCAAGAATAATTCCATCCCTTCTTGTCCTCTTAAAGAAATTTGCTTTTTAACAGTACAGCAATAATTGCATATATTTTCTGGATCATGGTTGCCACTTTCCCACCACTAAATTGAGGTTATTGAGGTTAAATAGTTTCCATAACTCAGAATCCAGACAAGGTCCCAACCCCATTGCATAGTCCTAAATATACATTTGTTTTCAACTTTGCTATTTGTGATAAAAGACAGGCTTTTAACATTCCCTGTTGGCCCTATAAAACTGTGAAGATTTTAGGGTTGTTAATAAAGTCTTTCTTAAATAAGTTTTTTAAAAATGCAGGAAGAAAATGATTTATTATTTTTATAGAATAGATTGGAAAGACACAAAGGAGCTTGTTGTATTAATTTGTTTTGATTCTTTAAAGCCTTCAATAGAAAATACCTCTGGTTACTGGGAGGAGTAGGAAAGGACTCAGAAAATATTATTGACAAACTTTGGTTGGACTTAGAACTATTGTTGGACTGAGATATATGGAGTAAAGGAAAGAAAAGAACTTTATTATTCCAGAGTTATGAGCTTTTAGGATCAGAGTGGTGAAGTGCTATTTTAGGTTAAGAGTTCTAATCTTGTAAGTACTAGACTGGCTTCAGGAGTCTTTGGCTTCACTGCTCTTGAAATATGCTT
>NC_133619.1:293338637-293431137 GCF_048593235.1 Sminthopsis crassicaudata | reverse complement strand
GTATTTTAATCAAGTACTGATATAAACTTACCTTTGTTAGAAAATATGCTGTAAATTACATTTTGAAACAGAAAATGTTTCAAAATCAAATTCTAAATCTGTTGGGCCTTGATATATAGGATGATTTTTATCACTTACAAGTTAAGGGAAAGCAGTTTTTAAAATTCTACAGTCAACTAAAATTTTATGAGGAAAAAAAGGCATAATAACAGCACGAAATAAAACTAATTTATATTTATACTAAGTTACTGAGTTCAGTGTTCTGAGGGTGTTTTTAAAGTCCTGTGATAGAATATTTCAATAGTTTTTTAAAATTAGATTGCTCATTTTAGAGACATGCTTAATGAAAAACTCTAAGGAAACAAATCTTAATGTATAGTAAATACACTGAAACTACTTTGCTCTGTCATCCTGCCTCCACCTTACAGCTTTCCTCATTAACAATGTTAGTTCTGTTCATTTAGAGACACTTGACTTTATTTTTGTGAGAATGGCATTGTGAAACACTGGACTGTACAGCAAAATTTTTGCAAGGCATTTTGGGATGTGTAGTTCTACACTTGCCATCAAGACCAGATGGGAACAAGCTATGTTCTTGCCTTCTTCTAGAGAGGATGCAGGGTAGATAAAAGAGGTAGATGCCGGCCCATTTCATGATTGACCTGTGTACTGGACACCTCAAGCAGGCGTACCCCCCTGCATGACTCAGTCCATATTCCTTGTAGAGGTAGGGAAGCAAGCTTTTGTGATTAATCATAAGCTTTTGTGATTCCTAAAACCCTGCATTTATAGGACATAACCTGGTTTCATTGTGAAAGAGTGCTCAGTAGTCCAGAATTCCGTTTTTTTTTTTTTCCCCCAAGCCTTGAGAACACTAAGTAAGAATGGAAGAAATGGAAGTTTTAAAGGATTCCATAGCATCTCTCATGAACTTGCCCTCTTGTCAGTTTGGAGGCAGTGGGAAGTACTTTATCTTAGGTAGGAACCAATAGCCAAAAATAACAAGAGAAGTCAGTCATTTGTTAAGCTCCTCACAGAGAAATTCTGACTCCAGAAAATTCTGTCTCTTCAAACAGGAATTCAGAGGCTAAAATTCTGCCTTCTACCCTCTTATTTTCTTTAGAATAAGATTTTTTTCAAATTAGTTATATTTTTCTGCTTTATAAGTTTATGATTTAATTAGTTATTGTCTCCTGCTTTGGTGTCTATGATGAACATAAAATGGAATCAGATTTTCTTCCCTATGGTCATATGCCAAAGGAAAAATTTCCTGGTAATCTTGGTTTTTGAAAAGAATAAGAGATAAAAAGGTAGTTACTTATTTCCATGAATTTTTGTTTCATTTGTCTGCCTTGTTCACTCTAGTTATCTTGCTAATGGCAAGGTATGGTTTAGCCAGACCATTTCTTTTTCCTTGACCCCTTCATCATTTGTTTTCCTTTAAATTCCATAAGGAAATGGAGAGGTAAGTTAGGGCAAGACCTACATATTCAAAGCATTAATATTTTGGCTTAAAGAATTGAGTCTTCTAGTCAGTGTTAAGCACCAACTTTGTTAAATTCTAGGGATCTGGAAAAAGGCAAGAGATAAGTTTTTGCCTTTAAGAAGCTCACAGTCTTAAAGGAGATAAAACTGCACAGGCAACTGAGGGAAGGCACTAGGGAAAAGAGGGATTCAGAAAGGCTTTTTGTCAGAGGTGGGATTTAAGCAGAGATTTGATGGAGAGCAGCCAGAAAAAGTGTCTGTAGTCAGAAAATGTAGTACTTTGTGCAAGGAATAGCAAGGAGATCAGTGTCATTGGATCGCATGAGGTTGTCTCATATAAGAAGATTGGAAAGATGGGAGAAGGCCGTTATGAAGGGCTTTGAATGCCAAGCAGAGGATGTTATATTTGAACTCAGAAAAGAAATTAATCAACAAAACAAGGAGAAAATATTTACAGAGCGTCAACTAGAACCCAAAAATGTAAAAAAAAAATTTTTTAAAGAATTTAAAGGTGCCTCTTGATTAAAAACATAAGGATTCTTTATATAATTATTAGCATTTTCTTCTAGCATTTAACCTTCAATCTACCCTGAAGAGCTTGGAAAAAAAAAAAAAGAAAGAAAGGAAGGAAGGAAGCTTCTCCCCCCCCCAAAAAAAAAAAAAAACAAAAAACCCAACAACACAAGGAGTCAGTGGTGTTTAAAAATCCTAAAGGAACAAGTTTTATTAAATCTCATAAGTGGAGCATGTAATAGTAGGTTTTGTTAAATGTTAGAAACAATATATAAAAATCATTGTCAACAACTATAACTAAATAAGGCACTTTAATTTGCTGAATCCAAAAGAAAAAGTTAATGGATCATTCATGGCAATCTTATATTAAAGATTCCTATCATGACTGGCAGAAGAAACTTCTTAATTTTTGTTTTTATTGATTTCCTTTACCAGCAGTCTAACACCCAGCTTCTTAAACTGTGGTCCGTGACCCCATATAGACTCCCATAACTGAATGTGGGAGTATCATAAAATTATGATTTATTATCAATAAATGTATAATTTTCATACCTATTTTATATATCTGGGAACATGTAAAAATTTCTCAGACAAAAAGAGTTTGCAAATAGAAAAAGTTTAGGAAATCCCTCTGACATTGCTTATTAGCTGAGTCCTTTAAAGTAAACCCACTTTTTTTCATCTTGACATAGTGTTTAGTATAATCTTAATTTATGTTGCTGATGTATAGTAAGCATTAAGTAATGGTATTGCTTAGAAATCAGTTGGTGTTTAGGCCTAGGAATAATTTCTAAATCTTTGTAGAATTTCTGAATTTTAAAAAAAAAAAAAAGATAATTTTGTGGAATGGTCCCTCAGGGTAAATTACATTTGCCATAACTCATGATCTGGTAAAAGGAAGATATAACAAATTTTGGTCACAGTTCTTAAAAAACAAAAGAGAGATTTGCACTAAGTATTTCTTCTTTTGGCAAATTAAGCTTTGTGGTCACCTTTGGAATTTCTTTCAAAATAATTTGGGCCATAGTCTGGCGATAGGACTATTATAATAGATAAGTTATTGTAAATCAATACTATCATCTTTATAACCATGAATATGATTCAAGAAGGAAACCATCCAAATTAAAACAACCACTTCTTATAAGATATTGATACCTAATTGTTGATTACTTCAGTGAAGTAATCAATAGCATGTATGTACATTATACATGATATACATTACATATAGTTCATGTATAACCTTTATATGATAATATAATATATATTTGTAATATATACGTATAGTACCTACTATATGCCTGTCACTAGACTATATATCAGGGATACACAAATAAATAAAAAAACTGTCTCTACTTTCATAATATATTGAAACCAAACAAAGCAAGACCTTGTGACCAGAAAAAAGGAATTCATATAGTGGTATGCTACATTTTCACAACCTAACCATTACTGATAATTAGAAATAAGTACTTTAGATTTAAAAAGGAAAGTATATCATACTGTGCTTCTTCCCTCCATCTCATCTGATTTCATTGGTGTAGGAAACTTCCCTATATGTGTTCTGTCCTTCTCTGTACCTTGTAGCCATAGTGAGTTGCCTAGAGCTACAAGAAATTAAATGGCTTCCTGAAATCATGTAGCCATTGTGTGTCAGAGGTGAGGCTGGAATCTAATCTAGATCTTCTAGACTCCCTATCTCAAACCATAAAAAAATAAAATTGACTGAAATTACTTTTCTAGGATTATCGATTTAGAGTCAGAAGGGATTGTAGAGAGCATTTGTTTTAATACTTCATTTTACAGTTGAGAAAACAGGTCCAGAGAGATTGATTGCAACTTATCCATGATCATATAGGTAGGTCATAAATGGCAGTGTGTCAGGATTTTAACCCAGGTACTCTGGTTCCAAATCTAGAGCATAAAGATATCTTCTTTTGGGGGGCAAATGCAGAAGATGTTATTTAGTGCATTAGGGATTTTTATCTATCTCCTGATAACTGTAACTGTTTTCTGTATCTGGATCTCTTTTGAACTTTACCCTATTCATTTAAGGGTGCTTGATTTAACCCCTTCCCAAATGTATTTTTAATTAAAAAAATCAATAATAATTGAAAATATAAATTAGTTTCAGTCAAGTTTCCTTTATTCTTCTGACTTAACATGACTGGAAAAGATTATTTTTTATTCACAGATGTTAAAAGACAGGTCTGTGCAAGGCAAAGTAGATTGCTTTGGAATCATTGGTGGGCAGGACCTCCTACAGGTCTATGAATGATTGAAAGCTCCAACTCCTTCTAAAAGTTCTCTCCTTAAGGCCTGCCCACTAGTTCCATGTTAGTTTGATATTTTTGGAAAAAGAAGAAAAAAAAATATTGGTAAGATTATACTTTTTTCCTCATTCTTTCTGTTTTCCCTTTATTGAGTTTGATTGTGATTGTGGATGAACACCGTTTCGAGGAATTAATTACCTGATTTAAAGTTCAATAAATTCATTTTTAGCTTAAACTGGTGGTAAATTAGAATTCCTTGTTCATTTCTTTATTGAGTAGGCAGAACTCTTAGTCAGGCATTTGGGTCCTGTTCCCTGTTCTACCAGTTGTTTGCTTGGGTGACTTGGCTATTGAATCTCTTGTCTTCTTTTCCGTAATAACTAAGTGGGGGTAGTAATACATAACAACCACAATGTAATATTTTTAATTTTTAAAATATATTTCTCCCCCCTCCCCCCAGGCTGGGGTTAAGTGACTTGCCCAGGATCACACAGCTAGGAAGTGTTAAGTGTCTGAGACCAGATTTCCTGAATTCAGGGCTGGTGCTCTATCCACTGCCCCACCTAGCTGCCCCCTTAATTTTTTAAATATTAACAAAATATTGCCAGTATTTGGTTATCCATGCTCATAGGAGTTAGAATGTAGCCTTTACACTAAGCAATCATTTATGACTATTCGTTTCCATTTTTATTCAATCATTTCTAGTTGCTAGAACTCAAAAATTTGTTAATACTAACTCTTGTGAACCTTCATTGAAGTTGTTAACAGCTGCAACATTTGACTGATTTCAGGTTTTAGTACCTTTGCTTCATGTACTGCCTTGCAGATACTGATGAGAAGTGAAATGTCAGGAAAGAAGAGGGAGAGAAAAAAAAAGAAACTTGGTTAGATTGTCTGGGAAACTAATGAAATGGCAACTGTGAAGATGATTCATTGTGGATGCTTAAGTTTATATTCTCTGAAGGTTTCAAGTGAGAGTATTCCCCTTAAGGAAGATGAGGGGAAAAAAATACTGAAGCAATATTTGAGGCAGTGCTGTGTGGCCACTGAATTTGGGAAGTAGCTACAGCAAAATCTTCTCTTGTCATTTGATAGAGAAGTATCATTTTTATTTGTTTTAAATGAGTTCAGCAACAGAATTGTTTTGAGTATTGACTGTCCAAAGCAACAAAAAGTGCCAAGGGACCAAGAAGAAAACCAGACTAAAAATTCATATTTAGAAATATCTATTTTATAATCCTTGAACTTAGGGTCACATTAAAAATTTCTAAGTAGGTAATACAGAATGCCAAAAATCTTTCTCTAGCCCACAAAACTAAATGTCTTAAGTTTTCTATGGTCCCCAGTATTTGAATAAAATAGTCCACCAAACAAAACTTTACTTTGGGGCAAGTGAAAGGAATAGATGAAAAACCTATCAAAGTGGACCCAATTTCCAAGTTGGAAGCATCTTTCAAAATTTGCGGGGAAAGTATAAGTGTTGAAAATGGAATCTTGACTGATTTGCCATTTCTGTTTTCTGTGCTGCTATATGCTTCAGAAGATGATAAAGAGTGCCTAAAGGATTAGGGGAGCTATTCAAAGATCAGGTTGATGAACAAAGATAGCAGTATGGAGAAAAATTACTTTCGCAGGCATGAACCAATAGAAATAAGTGGAATAACTACCAGTAGGCCTAGTGATCTTTTTTTTTTTTTAAAAGAATTATTATTAGAGGGAGAAATAGATGGAAACACATTTTATATAATTCATTACTAAAAAGATCTTTAATTTTTATTGGTATAGGAGCTCCCTCTACCATACAGATTTCAACTCTTACACATCTTTATAGATATTTTGTGAATTGTTGTGAGCCAAAGAAAAAATTATCATTGCTGACCAGTGTCTTACATTATCCTGATCAGGAAAGAACCTTTCAAAACATAGAGTAGTCCTACCAGGTCAAATTCTTGTGTTGGTCCTTTAATTTGTGTTTCTTTTGAACCTGAAGTCACCTCCACACTATTGTGAGTTATCAAAGGGTATCTATAACCATTTGGGATAATCAGGCCAAGTTATGCCTCATGTTCATCATTTCCTGCCTTTAAACTTTTAAACATATCTTTCTAAATATTTGCCCTTTCTCTAGTTTTTCCAAAAAAGGAAGAAGAGATAAACAGCAGTTGTCTAATCAAATTATCAAAAGATTGAGTGGAAATTACCATTTCCTTTCTTTTTAGCCCAAGATAGGTTGCCTTGAACCTATTTTTTTCTTCTGTGTATATTTCAGGGCTTCTTAAACTTTTTGCACTCAAGACCCCTTTTTTTTTTTTGTCCTGAGATATTTTTACATGATCCAGATATATAGGTATATAAAATTGGTTTACAAATCAAATTTTTACTGATAATAAATCATAATTTGCAACTCCTACATTCAGTTATGAGACCCCCATATGAGGTCGCAAATCACAATTTAAGAAGCTATTTCATCTTAGAAAGATTTCATTAGCTTGCTGCTGTTGTGACTGTAGTGGTGATTTTGTGTATGTTTTAAAGTTATTCTGTAAAATACATTAGTTCACTTGTACATTGAAAAAATTAAGAACTTGCTAAGAATGAACAGATGGGTGGTTGCAGGCAAATCAAGCTTGTGATCAAGCAAGTGTCTAATACTGTAATTTCCACTGCAATCTAAAAGAAATAAAGGGCAAGGATCATCAAACTTTTTTTTTTTTTTTTTTTTTTTTTTTTGCTTCGTTTTTTGAAGTGTCAACATCATACACTCTTCTAGGAAAGTGGAAGAAATTAGAAATGAAATTAGCCAATTAGACCTGGATGTACTTTAGGATACTACATTGGAGGAAAAGGAGGGGCCAATGACTATGATATTTATTGGAGTCTTTACTGAAGTTTATAAACTTCATAGGTTCTGGCTTTCTTCCTGAATAGTACCTTCCAGATTTCTGGAAGAAAATTATGATAGTATCATGACCCATATGCAGTTTGTTTCAGGAAAACTATAAATCCTTTATATTGAAGTTATATTATAGTGTGTATTGCTAAACACTAACTTTAGAAAGTCTAGTTTACCTAAGAGTCATTCCGCAATAGATAAATAGTTAAAAGATATGAATAGGTAGTTGTCTAAAGAATCTAATGATAATCATATAAAAATGTTCTAAATAACTAATAATTCGAAACAATTTTGATTTTGATTTTCAGTGAAAATCGAAAAGACCTTTTCTAAATTGATGCAGAGTGAATTGAGCAGGACTAAGAAAACATTTGATAGAATGATAACCTTATGAGGGGAAAAATTAGCTTTGAAAGTTCAACTTTAGACTATTGATTAACACAATGATAATCCACAAGCCCAAAAGAATAAAAATGACAAACACACAAAAATAGAATAGTGATTTATTGAATATATGCCAAGAAATGATTAATAAGAGAATTTGCCTTGCTGTACTACTAAGCTATGTAGTAAGGGTTTTATTTTTCCTTAATGGGTGAAGGGAGGAAGGTAATAAAGGACAGGTTTAGTTTTTACATTACTGAATTGAAAAAATAAAAGTTAAGTCTAGTTTACTAGCCTTATACTATTCATTCTATATAGAGTTCCTCTCTTGCTCTTAACTGTCTGTGTTTAATGTTTCCAAATTAGCCTGTAGAATGATCAGAATGCAAGCAGTAGAATTATCAAATCCAGGACATTGGTTGCATTAGCTTTGTTGACTAAAGGAGAACAATAACCTCAGAATTGACAAAAGAATTTCTTCAGGAATTAATATAGGCAAGTGAAATAGTCCTTTTTCTCCTGCCTAATGATTGTACAGTCTGGTCTTAGTCAATTGCTAGTTTGGGGGTTTGTTTACTCTATTTCTCAATTTTCCTACATTCTGCTGCTTCTCATCTTCCTACTCTCATTTTTTTTTTTTTTAAGTTCCTTATATCAAAAATTTATAAGAAGATGGCTGGGAGTAGTAAGTTGGAACCCCTTGATTTTTGGAGAATAGCATGCTTGCCTCCTTATAGAAATCCTCTTATGACACTGTTCATTTCAAAAGATAATTTTTTCTAGTATTTCACTGTAATGATTATTAACTAAGTGTCTGTGAAAATGATGTACTAAAATGTCTACAGTTTCATAAAGGTGATTACCCTGGAAAGGAAGAATGCCACCATCATTTTCTGACCACTACTCAGCATTGTCAAAATTGTTTGGTATTAAATATCTGCCAGCTTACAGAGGTATGTTAGACACTGTCTTCATTAGTTCAACCTAGTTTGTCATTCCACTGACATGGGTTACTATATTGACACAGATACTACAACCATTATGTGGCTCTTTCAATAATCATCAGGTGGTCAGTCTTTGGATCCTTATCTTCTACCTTCAGCTAAGCTAGGTGATGCTTGGACAACAATCAGACACATACTCAAAGCTTTTTATTTCCAGTTGATAGAATTTGCATTATAATGCCTTAGTCTTCAAAAGCCTGTTGGTCAACTCTGTGCTGTGATGAGTCATGGAAACAACTTGAGTAGAGGCAGCACTGTTTAAAAATAACTAAATAACTCCAGTTCTAGCCTTCTAAGATCTTTTAAGACATATGGTACTTGAATAGGCAAAGTAGATGAATTCACAGATTATAATGCGTGCAATACTTACTTCACAGGCTCATTGTTAGGAGCAAATGTGAATAATGCTTGTGGCCTTTCTAGACATGGCCAGTGTTGGTGGATTGTTGTTATTGTTATTTTCTTGGTTTGATTTGGAGTTTGTTTGTTTTTTTCAAAAGGTCCAGGAAGTTTTTTTCAGAGGTTCCCTTCCTTCCTCCCCACTCTGGGGCAGAGAGAATTACTAGTGTTGCCAAAGAAAAAGAAGAAAAGAGTCATCAAAGTTTCTAAAAAGGAAATGCACATAAGTGACTAGAAGGAAGGCTAGAAAGAAACAAACAGCAAAGAAAGTTACATATTGAATGTATTATCTGCCACAGCTTGGTTGTATGGTGAAGAGTTTTGAACTCAGGTCTCAAGAAGGTCTGGGTCAAATTTGGCCTCAGACACTGACTAACTGTGTGATCTTGGAGAAGACATTTAATCTATCTTTGCCACAGTTTTCTCAGCTATAAAAATAACACTTACATCTCAGAGTTGTTGTGAGAATAGTTTATAATAAAACTCTCATCATAGTGCCTGAACAAACTAATCCCTTATTGTCCATGTGTAAAGTTGTATGTCTTATTCTGCATTTTGAGTCCCTCACTTCTCTGTCAGGAAGAATTTAGTATGCTTTTTTTTTTTTTTTTTATCATGGTTCCTTTGGAATCCTAACATTGTGTGGGTCAGTGTTCTAAAGTCATTTAAAGTTATTTTCTTTATGATATTATTTAATTTACTATATACTTTAAGGGAAGCTGTTTAGAAATTAGAATAGAAATTCAATTTTATGTTATCCTACTTTTCTCTTCTACTTTGTATATACAAATATACATTTTTGGTTTTTGTTGAGGCCAAAATAAAAGGAAGGGGAAAAAAATAATGTCTCTAAAATATTTTACAAATTTTAAAGTACTATATAAATCTCAGTGTTTTTATTAACAGTAATAATAATGACTATAAAGATATAGCATATTTGCATTACATACAAGAAAAAGTGCAAATACATTTAATGATAAAAATACTTTGGTTCATATATATATATTAGAGTTTATATTGCTGTCATCCCCACTTTTACAGTTTCTCTCTTCCCCTACACACACACACATACATCCCTTCTCTGCACAAGTGATGTGGATGATTATTATGGTATTCTGGAGGAATATCCTAGCATAGTTATCCTAGAGTAATTATCCTAGTTTTCCAGGTATTCCTGACAACTGAAATTTTAACTAGGTCATAATTAGATACAATGGGGGCCAGCACTCTTGAAACAATTCAGCTATTAGGATTTTTCCAGGGAACCATAGAGTATGAAAAAAAATTTAATACAATCAATGAATCTGGCATATTCTAGATATGGATATATTAGATACTCTATCCTAAGTAGATATAATATTGAAATTTGGCTATTGGAATGATGGAGAATAAATTCAGTTTGGTAACTTTTACTACTAAGATTCTAATACCAGTTAGATTTTAGTATCACTGATTTATATGCTATCTGTAGCTATTGACACTAAATGTAGCATCTCATTCAACCAAGCTATAGGGTTTCTAACAGCTTCATTTGTTATTAGTTTGCACTTTGGTATTGGCATATTGAACCAGGCCTGTAAACCATGGCTACAGTGACTGATATAAATGGATGAATGAGCATTTGTTAAGCATTTACTGTGTGCACATTAAAAAACAAAAAATCAACTAGGTGGCAAACTTGGGTGACTAGAATTATGTTCGTGCCCACAAAATAATCGGGAGGTTTTTCAAGGGGGAACTATTTGGGGAAGAAGGAAAATAAGTTCTATTTTAGATGTGTTTAGTTGAAATTTCTTATAGGACATCTATTTTGTAATGTCCATTAGTCCATTGGTAGTGTGGAACAGTAACTCCGGTGAGATACTAGCTTTGGATATATAAATCTGGAATCATCTGCATGGAGAGGATCGAGGAACCTATGGGAACCAAATAGATCACCAAGTGACCAATGAAAAGAGAATAGGGTCCAGGTCAGAGCCTTGAGTGATACTGCCTGTGAGTGGGCATGGATAGATTTATCCCAGGGAAGCTATTGAGAGGGAATGTTCAGAAATGGAAGAAGAGAACCAAAAAAAAGCAGAGTTGCAAAATTCCAGAAAGGAGAGATATCCAGGAAGAGAAACTAATGACCATTGTCAGTGTTATAGGAAAGTAAAGAAGGATGAGAACTGAGAAGAGACCATTAGTAACTTGGAAGAGAGTGATTTCTGTAAAACACTGCCAGAAGCTAGTTTATAGAAGATTTGAAGTTTCTTATTATAAGGAGAATGAGAGGAGGAAGTAGAGGTACTGGCTGTAGACTGCATTAGAGTTGTAATGCTGAGTATGTGATTGTAGTTTCCAGGGGAGGAGAAAGATAGTACTATAACTGGTGGGTATGGTAAGGTTTTCTAAAGATTGGTTGAGATTTAGATATGTTCATAGACAATAAAAGCTATAGATAGGGAGATAACTCAGATTAGAGGGAGAATGAGGATAAAAATGGGGGCAATTTGTTGGTGATGAAAGGGTATGGACACTTGAAAAGCTTGGCCTTTACAAACACAAAGTCTGCTTTGTGGCACTAAGGGGCATCATATGAAAAGGATAGAAGATGAAGTGGTAAAGGAGAGGTTTCATAAAATGGCATCAGCTTTGTTTTTAGTTGTGTATGTGTCTTGGGGCTTTGTTTCTTTGTTTTGGGTTTTTTTTTCTTTTGTTTTGTTTTTTGAGGGACATGAACTATCAGATGAGGTCCTCAGGAAAAAAGGTAGAGATATTCTTAAGAAAAGAAAGTACAGTTATCCCTTCCAAATCTTGACTTTCCCTGTCATGGTTTTGAGACATTGTGGCTCAACATTAGAAATTAAATGGGAATTTGGGGAGAGTTTTGTGGAAGCTGCAAATGACACTCATAGACCAGCAGATGACACAAAGTCTATGACCAAATACATAATCCAGATTTTACAGTAAAGTACTGTGAATACCCAATAAAAGAAAAGGAAAAAAATTCAGACTTTTTCTCTGGCATGAAGAGAAGGTCAGAATATTTTACATGTATTTTTCAGATTATCGGGGCATCGACCCTTAACCCCCCATGATGTGGAAGGGATCATTGTATGTGAAATAGCTGCAATGATAAGGAAATGTAGAATTCATTAAGGAAGAATAGTAAGATTGCCTTGCCCAGTTGAGATTAACTAGCATTGTAATAGTGGACTGAAGCTTCAGTTCTGTGACATCTAACAGATGATAGGAGTAATTCAAGGTTGGGGGTTAACTAATCTTGATCAATAATAGGACCCGAATTTCAAGGATATAGGATGGATTTTAGTTAAAGTAATTTAGTTAAAGTCAACTATTATAAAGTGAAGAAAGTGTAACTACAGAAGGGATAAAGAATAAGCTTTAGAAAAGAGAGGCTAAGGGAAAGCTAGAAAAAAAAGATTATCATTTTTGAACATGAAAGAATATTTGTTGTGGATACAAAATCAAGGATATGACTATTATTTTGGGGTTTTTTATTAATTTTATAATTATAACATTTTTTTTGACAGTACATATGCATAGGTAATTTTTTTTTTTTTTTACAACATTATCCCTCGTACTCCCTTCTGTTCCGAATTTTTCCCCTCCTTCCCTCCACCCCCTCCCCTAGATGGCAGGCATTCCCATACATATTAAATATCTTATAGTAGGATATGACTATTGTTATGTCCAATTTATGTCATAAAGTCAGATGTAGATCTTGATGGAACCTCAGAAATCATTGAGCCACAACATTGTTATATTACAGGGGAGAAAGCTAAAAAGTTTACTTGACTTCCCCAGAATCACACAAATTGTGTTAGAGAGGGAATTTAAACCCTCATCTTCCTGATTCCAGCATGCTCTCTACCACCACATCCTGCTTCACTTGGGGAGAGTGGAGTATGAGGTAATGAAATTTGAGAGTATTAAGACTGGGAAATTAAGGAATTGAAGAGATATTGTCACGGTTTTTTTTAAATCCCCTAGAATGAGTAAAAGAGAAGAATGAGCTGGGCCTTGAATTCACATAAGAAGCAAAAATAAAGCCTTGGGGAATCTATAGCTAATAACTGCTAATTATCTAAATTGGGTGATTCATTTGAATTAAATGAACTTTGAAATAAGAGAGGTCACTGATTAATAGCAATAGAGGGAGAGTCTGGTGGTAAAAGTGAAGAGTAAGAGGTATTCCAACTTCCTCACAGTGACATGGAAGGAATGGGGCAACGAAATGAAAAGGACAACCAATAAGAAGGATGTCAGAAAGGAGCCAGGCCAGTCAGTATTGTATCCAAAAACCAAAACTTCCTTAGTCCTAACTATTCTTTAAGTAATTCTACCATCTGTTACACTGATTTTGACCTATCAAACTGTACTTGAGTTTCTTTGAGTAGGTTTTAGGCTAAGAACATTGTCCAGGTTTGGGTGGGAAATTTTTGATGAAACATTTTGAAGATAGACTATAGCCAATAGAAAAGTGTTTTTAAAAGGATCAGAATATTCTCGGTTGTTTTAGTTTAAGAATGGAAGAGTCACTAGAAATGATAGCTGTCTTTAAGGATTGTCATGTGAAAGAGGAATTTGATTTATATTGTTTAGTAACAAAAGACAAAATTAGCATCAGTAGATAGACATTCTAAGAGGGCAAATTTCAGTTTAGTGTAAGGAAATCCATCTAAAAAGAGTGAAAGGCAGTGTGGTATAGAACATTGAAAGGTGATCTCAAAGTCAGGGGCTCCTTAGTTCAAATCTGGCCTCTTACCCATGCTGGCTGTGTGTGGCTTTTTAGCCTCTCAGTGCCTCAGGCAGCTCTCTTAAGAATGTAAGTTGTAGAACTTACATTCTTAAGATGGTCTTAGATGGTCTTAGATGGTCTGAATTAGAAAATAGACTTTCTCACCAGATGAAATCATGGGTCCAAACTCCCCTGCCCCTCACACACCCCATCTCTACCCCCTCAAAAACTGAACGGGCTGTCCAGAAAGGTGACAAGTGAATACCAAGAAAGATTGGAATGTGCTTTATGTGGGAGAAAGTGAAATCTAGCTATAGTGCTCATAGTTTATGGGGTTCTCATCATGAGTAGTTTTCAAACAGAGGTTTTTTGGACATGTTTTAAACATTCATATTTAGGCAGAATTGGGACTAGATGACCAGGGGGAGGGAGTCCCTACTCGTCAGTGATTATTAAGTAACTATTATGTGCCAGGCACTATGCTAATAAATTTTAGGGGTACAAAGAGAGGGTAAAGACTCTCCATACCCTTTAGGAGCTTGAAATCTGATGGTGGTAGGGAGAGGGAGACAACATCCAAATAACTTTATGCCACTTAGGTATATGCAGGATAAATTGGAAATAATTAGCAAAGACCACCCCAACTCTAAGGGGAGTGGAAAAGACTTCTTGCAGAATAATTAATTTTAGCTGAGATTCAGAAGGATAGCAGATTGAGCCTAGGAGCTGGGTTGGAGTAGAAGGGGCAATGGGAGTTTTAAGAAAGCATGAAAAATTTTAAAGAGGTTTCCATGGGCAGTGGGATAGTGAGTCTGTTGAGGATAGTATCAGAGGATTGCTTTGGCCATACCTGGCCTGGTTGAGATTGCATGACATAAATTTGTAGTGGCTCTAGTCAGCACAGCCTTTTCATTTTTCTCCAATCTTATTCAGATTCAAATGAGTAGCCAAATGCTATGCATATTAAGAAAAATCCAAGGCTGATCCTTGGCAGAGCCAAATTGGGAGTGAAGTAAAGGGGCAAGGAGGAGTATGTCAAGTTGAACTGGTTCAACAAAAGGTCAGAAAAGGAAAGTAGAAGAGTGTAGCCAGGCCCTAGTGTTGGCCTTAGGAAAGAACCAAGGGAGTAGAAAGATTGGAAAGCATAATGGGCATGAAAAACAAGGTGGGAGGTGCAGGACATAGAGAGAGCTGGAATGATAGCAAACTGACTAAAGGAATTTCATAGAGTTCATTTTGTGAATATAAAAGTGGAGCATTTGTGGGTGATGGCAAGACCAAGGGAATGAACCTCTCTGCAGCTGAGCAGATAGGTAGGGTGTGCATAAGTTACAGATCTGAGATGTTAGGATTTTTGACCTAGTATGCATATATATATATGTATGTATGTATGTATGTATATATATATAGCAGGAGTTGAAGAGAGAAAGGTTAAGTCAAGAATTGGACTTCTTTTGGAAAGAAGAGGCTTGCATCTAAAAGGTCAGTAGACAATAGTTCCTGAAATTTTGACTCAGGAATCAATATAATTTCAGTGTACATCAGAGGGAAAAGATTACCAAGTTATTGTAGTAGAGGGTAAGCTTGGAAATGGCAGTGGGAACTGGGCCAATGAGTTTTCTGGTGCTACAAATATGTAGTTCTGATTCTAATTCTGGAAGAACCTAAGTTCCAGGTCTGAAACAAGTACTTAGTAACCTGGATAATTTATTAACATTCATGAGCTTCTCTTGTAACCTGACCTTCTTGCCTGCCTCATTATACTATGGTAAAAATTAGATAGAAGAATAGATATAAAATTGGAATATGTGTGTTATAGCAGTGCATCAGTGAAAACATCTCCTGTCACATTTATATAGGCCTTGACTTGATGGTAGTGTGGTGGCAAAAAAATACAATGCTGACTAGATCCACCAAATACAGGCTTGTTACCTTCCTCTAGGGTAGAATATGAACTAGAATATCATGTTATAGAACATTCCTGTGCAACCAGGGCAAATTTAAATTAGAATGATTTAGTTTTCACCATTAATGTTATTTCTAGTAGTCTTATCTATTTTCATAACTACTGATATCTCTCATCACAGACTCTTAGTGACAGGTTATTAAGATGTCCGAAAATAGACAAAGCTTTCTAAATGTCATCTTTTGCCTTTTCATTAAACGAGGGCAAGGGAGGGGAGGGGAGAGAGAGCTATCCTCATTTCAACAAGATGGATGTATTTGTGCAAGCATGCCAGAGATGAGAGATTGGGATATCCCTTGCATATGAGTTAAATGAAGGCTGATTGCTAATATTCTTTACTGATATGTGTGTGTAAATGTGATTATCCATCAGGTCCCATGCATCTAATGTGCAAAGTGCTATGATAGTTAGTACTGGGATAGTTTAAAATTCCTGGTATTCTCCTTTTCAGAAAATAAAAGTAAACCTTTTACATTATTAATCTTTTGTCTTTTTACTTTCTGATATAGAAAGTAGCAAGCAAATGCTAGTATAAGCAAATAACTTTTTGCACTTAATTTTTTTGTTAGAGAAATTTGAGAATTAAATCACTTTCTTTTTATGAATGTGTTTAAGAACTAAAAAAATTCTGTTCATGTTGTTGATGTATTCTTAAAAGCAAGGAGAAGCACCATTTCATGTTTTTGAGGGGAATAGGATAAAACAGGAAAGAAATAGGATGGGAGATAGGAAATTTGTAACATTAGAGGAACAGTAAATTGAAGAGACAGGCCTATAACAATCCTTAATTCTAGTGAATCCTTTATGGGCAGCATTTAGATACTTAAACATCTGCAATATTGAGCTCAGCCCCCTATCCTAAGATGGAAATTGCCATGTGCAGAATGACTTGATAGAAAATGGTGCACATCCTATATAATCTTCTAACAGCAAAATGCGACCAGTGGCACTTCCCCGAAAAAAAATAAATTACCCGAAATTTGCAGCACATTCATATTCAATTTCATCACAGCAGATGCTCATTAGTATGTTGTTATTAATTGGTATTCACTTTAGGTTTTGTTTAAAATGAAGATAATAATTAGGTTTTAATTACTGCATCATTGGGGGGGGGGGAGAAATGCCTCTCAAAACACTGAAATATTTCCTGATGCTAACTCAACAACGTGTGCTACTAAGGACTTTGAAGATACATTTTCATGAAGGATGCAATTCTAGGACAAGAAATTACTAGAGTGGTTTCTCTCCCCTCCCCCCTTTTAAAACATAGTTACCAAGAATTTATACTAAATTGTCTCCTTGATGGACATATTGAATAAGATGATAATGTGTGCCACCATTCTTTCTAATCAAATTACCAAAAAGACTTCTTGGGAAAGTAACCCTTAGAAGCAGCTGATTAATGAAGTGGAGCCACTGTTTTGTATTAAAACTAATTGAAGTAATCTAAATAAGTTATTTCCATAGCATATAGAAATAATTTCTTTTACAAAGAAATACAGTGGAGTTGGCAAACTAGTATTTCACTCCTTCCCCCCCCCCCCACCACCACCACCCCCAACCTTCCTTTTAACTCCTTCCGTTCTCTGTTTGCCAGGGTGGGGATGGGGGTGGGAAGGTAACAAGATTAAAAGATCAGAAAAGGCATATATATTAAATATAATAAAGGGAAGAAAGAAAAAAGATGTATAAGCTCAACTCAGTTGAGTAGCTAGGGTTAATAGATGATATACAGTGAAAATATTAAATCATTAAACTACTCTTAGAAAAGATAAATAGTTCAGGATTATCTTACATAATTATTAATTATTGTAATAAATTATATAATCTCTGCCCCCCCAAAAAAAAATTTCTGTGACTACTTTTAAGGAACTGTAATCCAACTGAGGAGCTAAGATTTGTTCATACAAAAATATAGCAATGAAAGACATTTTATAAAATTCCACACTGTCCCAAAAATCTTAGTGCAGTTTATAGATTTAATAGCTTCTATGCTAAAACTTTTAGGATACTGTATATGAATAGCATTAAATTAGTAATACAAGATAACATATGCTGTGAGTCCATAAGAGGAAGAGATTCCTGTGAATTTGATCGGTTTTCTAAACAAAATAGGAAAGCATATATAGTAGGCCTTAAAGGATAAAGAACCTGGAGAACAGGGAAGAGAGAGAAAAGTAGCATGAAGAATACTCCTAATATGGGATCCACCTTAGATTTGTCAAGGAACAGTGAGCAGTCTTCCTCCCTAAGGGAAATGGAAAATAGGGCCAGATTTTGAAGGTTGCTAAGGACTTTGGCCTTCATTCTATGGGTGATAGGGAAACATTAAATTATTTCTTCATTTATGCCCATTTTTCCTTGAGAATATGAAACATTCAGTCCATTAGAACCCTGAATTATATAGTTCTTGTCAAGTTAGTCTAGAAAGATGCTTTTTTTTTTTATTGGCATAGAATTCATTAAAGAATTGTATTCCTCAACTGTTGGGATCATGTTTTCCTTATTTATGCTGATAATGGCTAAATAGAATAAAACCCAAAGAATTGCCTTTGTGACTACATTATGACTTTTCAGAACTTTTATTTTTTTTCCACATGGCTCAAAAAATTTAGTTTACATTTTGAAAGTATGAGGAAACAACCTAGACACTAGACAAGTGGCAAAGGAAAGGATCATTAGGAATTAGAAATTGGCTGTGGATGGCCATATTTGGCTGGTTTACTCAATAATTTTATGTAATCAGCAGTTTACAATAATAATAAAAACATTATGATCTTCAGAGCACTTTTTGTGCTTATTTTATGGTTGAGATATCTTTGTCTAAGTAGAAAAACTAATATTTTAATGCTATCTAGATTCTCATTTCTTGATCCACTGTCTGGATCATGCTTCTTTTCATGCCCTCACCTAGTATCCTTGCCTAACCCTTTATTTCTTCTTTCTTATGTTAGAATAAAGGTATTAATGGGAAACTGACTATTTTTTCTTACAATGCAATATTTCCATGTAATCATTTATGCAAAAAATATAAGATTTTATGGTGTCATTTAGTTCCCACAAAAAGGTTAGATATCAGGAACAATGCTAGTTTGAGATTTGAACGTCAAGATCTCCTTTAAACCCAAACTATGTTACATCTGGCACTATTTTAAAAATATAATGATAGTACTTCATCAAACCCCAAGAACAATGACTGAGAAATTAATGAACATGGAAGTAGGGACTGTTGTTTTTATTACATGAAACAGTTATATTGGAAGTAATGAAGTTGCATTGTCTCTAAAAACACAATGGTTCGAAAGGTGTTTTTTTAAAGGTGCTTTTTTCTTTAATAAAAAGCCAAAATCTTAGTGAAAACTGTCTTCTAATTCTCTTATTTCTGATCTTTTTGCCTCTGGTTATCCCTCTGATATTTATTGTTTCTTTAATTTAATTTTTAGGGAGTTAATTCTTATTCCTCTGTTAAAAGTGAGTTAAACAATTTTGAATACAGACCATTCTCATACAATACAATTACAGTTCAGCCTTTTCCTTACTAAGTCACAATCAGTTGCTTTGGTACATGATGTTCAAGCTGTAAAGGGATATATAGAAAGAAGCTTGAGCACCTCAGTGAATGTAATTTTAAAGGCATGAGTAAGAATTTGAACATTTTAAGCCAATAAATGAAAGAGAGAGAAAGAGAGAGAGAAATGTTAAAATATCATCTTATTTTCTTGAAGTATTTTCCATCCAATCTTGTGCAGTCAAAATGAGCATTTAAGTGGGGGGAAAAAAACCTAGCTGAAGATCTCAGAGAAGACTGGAGGGTGTCAGGTTTTCTTGATTAGAAGAATTTATCATCAAAGCCAAAAGAAAAAAAAATCATGAAGATTCTACCATCCCTTCCCCCTCAAAAAAAGTCCTACATATGATCACAAATTAATGGTACAAAATCAAGAAAACAAAAGTAGTTGCTGTACTTATAGTTCATTTCAATTTGAGGTACATTTTTCTCAGTTTCATGTGTTCTTTAAACCCATTTAATTGTATTTGACATTGAAAATCTAATAAGGCCTTTTGTTTTCAACCAGTTTGCTAATTGCAAAATATGGCAGGAAGCAAAAGGGCAAGAGGTGTTGGTATATATTTTTAAAATATATAACTTCTTTTTTTAAATTACTTTTTTCTATTTTCCTTATCCATTTAGGCAGTGACTTTCAATTAGCCTGTCTACTAATATCAGGTCACTAAACTACATAGCTGATGCTTTATTCCTTCATGTGGGTTGTCACTCGTTTGCTTCAGTTGGCTGGCAAAGGTGGTTGTATATCCATTACTAGCAACACAGCACTTTGCATTTCTGAATTGACAAGCAGCTATATTGACCCAGCGCTTATTATGGGTCAACAGCTGCGTTAACCAGCGGAAGGACTGAGGGGCAATTAAAATGAATTGGCAAAAATATATCTTCCTAATTTACTCCAATTTGTTATTTATGCTAACATTGTATGGCTTCTATGGTGACACTAAACAGAATGGACCCAATAATGGCAATTAACATAAAAATATAATGGCTAATCAAATTGACAGCAACTGTTTCTCATCATCTCGACACACAATACATTATCAAAACAAACTATTATGAAGGAGGTAATTTCAGTGTTCTATTCAACCTGCTGCATGTGTGCAGTCAGGGAGATGTGTACCAGCAATTACTGCTGAATCTAAAAAACTAAACAAATAACTTAATCGCTGTCGTCCTCCTTTTTTTCCCCCCAGGAAGCAGTAATCAGGATTTGCTAAAAATAACTGGTGTATAATAGTATAATGATGATGCATATCGTAGAATAGCTACCAAGAAATAAAATAGGCTTCTAGGTGTCTACTTCTTTTAAAAATAGGTTCAGGTAAAGAAAAAGAGCCTGGTGTTAGGAATACACAGGAAAAGACAATAGCCTTGGCTGATGAATAAGCTCCATGTGGATTTACTTTTACATCTAATATTTATAGCATAGTTTTCAATGTCCAGAGAAGTTTAAAATCTGCTGCATTTAGTAACAAGCTTCTCCTCAGAGTGGCCATGAAAGAACACAGTATTATTAGAAAATAGATTTTGGTAACTTCTCTTTCCAGTTCAGATGCTTTATGTATTTCCATCATTTTGTCAGGCAACAAGGATTTTTGGGCCACAGTTAAACTAAGTCAACAAAAATTTATTAAACAATTAATATTCTTACTAAGTCTCCAACATGAATGCTAAGCACTACGGTTATAAAGGAAAAAACAGTCCCTGCCCTCAAGGAACTTACATTCTATTAAGGATAGTTTGACGTTGTTGCTACCCAAAGAGATCTCTTTTATAGCTATATAGATCACAAGTAAAGTTATCTTTTCTATCAGGTTCCTACTAATATATTATATGTACTTTAAATAGTACTGGTACCTAATAGGTACCTAATAGGACATAAAACATGGCCATGTGACTTTGTAATTTATCACATTTTGTTTGTGATATAACTTACTGTGTTATGTTATATTTAAAAGGAATAAATATATGAGTCTTATAAATGACTTTTCTCATATACTTAGGAACCACTGTGAAATCTTGGAGCTTAGTGCCCTATACCATGGAAGTTTATTTCAACTAGCACCCTCCTTCCCCATCCCCCTCCCAAAACAGACATCTTTGTACAATGTGTTATTTAAGGTAAAGTGCCTTCTAGTGTTTGAAACATAAAGTGATCCTCACTTATTATTATTTAAATTCAGTAGATAGTAAATGATTTTTCTTTTTATACATGTTTAGATGCCTGTCCCTAAGAGAATAAATACACAGTGGCTTTAGATAAAACCAGGAATTTCTACAGTCAGTGAATTAATTAATAAATTTCTTCAGAATCATCTTCTTTAATCTTTGCTGAATTAATTAGATTTTCCCATAGTCATTGAACTTGTATTATAGCTTTTTAAATAGAGAATAGATGACTTTAATACTTGACTTCACATTTCATAATTGGTGAGAAAAGAAAATATGTGCATTTATGATTGGTAAGAGTGGTAGGCTGTTACTTACATTTGTTCTATGGTCCTAAAAATTTCACCAATGAAGCACTTCCCATGAAGGGAAACCCATGTTTTTGACATATTATGAAATTATACTAACAGAAGCACATGTTAAACAGTTTTTATAAATGGTTTAACTTCCTACTTGCATGGACTGGGCCCCTGTTAGAAAGCATGCCACTTTTCCCAATTAACAGTACAAATTGTCAGGGGTGCATAGGAATTTGCAATTTGATAAAATCAGTTTTTTGACAGCAGGGGTAATCATTTTGCAGCTTCGCAAGTAGCAATCTGTGATCGAAATGGCAGAATTTACTCTGAATTATGAAAGGTATATATGTTATATAAGGTCAGAAAACCATTACTATGAATCCCCTGGCCCCCTTTCTTAGGGGGTTTAATATAGAAGCTGATATTAGGGAATATACCCTATTAGGTGTGATCTTTTTTCCCCCCAAATAGTAGTATTCATTTATATTCTGTTCTATTGCAGTATTCCGACAAGTCTCTGTATACCCAGCTGTGTTTTTATCGACACATGTTTGATATGGACCATGCATTGGAGAAACTTATTACTGATCATGAGAAAGGTACGTTAAAATACTGTAATTACCTTTGAGTTTAAAGTGGAAATTTGCATCATAAAGGCCAGACCTACTCTGTCACACTGTTCAAACCAGCATCACATTTCTGTCTCAGAAGCAGGCAGTGAAGGCCTGTGTAACACAGGGATCCCCTGTATGTGGAGGCAGCAGCATAGGAATCCCCATCTTTGGCCCCCACTGCATGTCTCCCATTGATTTCTATTGAACCAAAACTTTGGGGGAGGAAAAGTACAAAAAAGACTTTTAAAAATACTATGTTTTTAAAATGCTATTTTCTGTAATAAAATAAGCATAAGCTATATGCTCATTGGACCTAGGAAAACCAGAAATTATCACAAAGGAATAGGCATGGAGTGTGTCTGTGCTGTTCACTAAAAGCTTGGGTTGATTTTGAAAGAGAGGGGTGGGTTGCACTTTCAACATTTTGTAAGAATATATGTGTACCACATCCTAAGTGATCAAAAAACTGCCTATAGTACAATGCTAAGGGCCTTACCTTACAGAAGTCACAGGCCTTGTAGTATTTAATTGACCTTTTTAAAAAGCTTTGTTATGTAACTTATAGTATTTAGAACTGTCAAGACAAGTATGTGGTTTTTTTTTTCCTTCTACCTTAAAATCACACTGATAACTTTTCTATTGATCATTTTTCATATTAATTACCTACAATGTATTTATTTTATTTAACCCTAAATATCAATTCACTGTTTTGCCATTAGAGCTAGTGGAAACTTCCTTTTACACAAAAGTCTACATACATATACTTACATAAAATTTGTGGTACTGCTACATATTTCATTGTTCACATGTTTGAATTTTGGGAAAAAAAAGTTCTATTAAGATATAAAACTTTAAAAAGAAGTGACTGTGTCTTTTTCTGTAGTCTATATATATAGTAGTTAGTAGAGAACTATTTAAAATGAATAAATATTTGTAATTTTCTAAAGTATTGAAAGCTGAGATCCCTCAGTTGTCCTACTCACTATTAATAAGTTAAACTTTGGCCGGTTTTATTTTTTCATCTGTGGAATAGATTAATTTATACACATTTTAAAATTTAAAATTTGGCAGACTTCAGTCCTTTGGGTATCAGGTGTATTACAGTCTTGGAACATGGACATTATGTTGAAACTTAAATGCATGAGTTGTTAAATGTAGTAAGTTGCATGTAGAAAGATGCACTGCTCCTTTTTGTTTTGTTTTGTTTTTTTGTTTTTTGATGTTCAATATGAGGCTGTCTTGTAGTATGGAAAGAGTACCTTACTTGCACTCAGAAGTCTTGGATGCAAATACTGTTCCAGGAATCAAAAGGACAAGTTCCCTAATCTCTTAGGACTTTGGTGTTCTCATATATAAAATAATGAGATTAAACTCAATCATCTCTAAATTTATAATCCTATGAATAGTAGCAGAACAGGTATGATTTTCAAACCTTGATAAGGATGTATAAAATGCTTAGTCCTAAATTTTTGTTCACTTATAGGGTCTTTAATCTCAGTTCAAAAAACCAGCCCAGAAACCTAACTCTTGCCACAGTAAGGAAATAAGAGTGAAGAAAGTGAGAAGAAATTAATAAGGAAATAATGTTTACTGATGTTGACCCAACAGTTTGTTGCTGAAAGGAATCAAGCCTTCTTCATTTATTATTTATGCCTTTGGAAATTTAGAGGACTTTGGACATATTCACAGTATATATTTTCATGATCTGTAGTCTGTGATCTTATTCTTATGGATACTCTCTCTCTATAGGTGTAGATCATATCTGTCCATAGCCTTTTCAGCCTAGGTGATTCTTGTCCATGATCTTCCATACACCCTTCATAGTTTCTACAAATAAAATTCACATCAAAATAGAAATTTATTCTATCCTCTTGTTGAATTGCCCCTATTTAATAGTTTACATCTGCATAAAGGCTACTTAGCATCCATCTAAAATCAACTCTTAATTTGAGCCATCAAAAATACTTTGATAACTATTATTTGTTTTTCCTCCTAAGCTCCTCCAAAGGAATTTTCCCCAAATGTCAATTATAGATGAAGAAATCATTATAACTATTGAAAGGTTAATAACATTGCATAAAACTGCCTTTGTCTTCTAGAACATTTGCAGGTCATGTAACTTTCTTGAGTGTAAAACCAAAATATGTTAATGATTTAGTTATATTCTTTTCTATCCTTTCCTTGTTGACTAACTTGATTATTGGGACAGCAAGAATAAAATCCGTATCTTTTTTTGAACCTGAAAGATTGTCAGTAATGCTTTTCCAAGGACTTGTTCAGTATTTGTTCCATGGATTGTGTTGAAGGGCATTGTTTCCTAAGATGAAAATCTTTTTATTCAAAAGATATTTCATAGATCATATCTATCTTAGTGATTTTTAGATATAATTATTTTACAGTTCCTAAAAGACAACTATTGCTATACTGAGATGGAAGACAACATTTTTTTATTAAGAATTGTTACTTATTAAGGGGGGGGATCTTAATCTTCAGCTGTTTGCACAGAGCTTTATTTTAAAATCATCCCACTTTATATGTCTTCTATGAATAGGATATAGTTTTGTTTTTTAATGTTATTGTTCATTCGTTTCAGTTGTGCCCAACTTTTCATGTACTCATTTTTTTAACTGATATTTTTTCCCCAATTACATGTTAAGATAATTTTTAGCATTTATTTTTATAAGATTTTGAGTTCCAAATTTTTCTTCCTCGCATGGATGTGCAGTCAGTTCTTTATTTGGATGTGGAAAATCGCATTTTCTTTCATCAGTTCTTTCAATTTATCTTGGATCATTGTGTTGCTGAAAAGAGCTGAGTCAGTTATAGTTGATCATCATAATATTGCTGATACTGTATACAGTTTTCCTACTTCTGTTAATTTCATCTTGCATTCATTTATACAATTCTTTCTGAAAGTTACCTGTTCATCATTTCTTATAGCACAATAGTATTCTATTACATTCATATGTCATAAATTCTTCAACCATTCCCCAATTGATGGGTGTTCCCTCAATTTCCAATATTTTGCCATAATGAAAAGGACTGCTATAAATATTTTTGCATACAGTGGTCCTTTCCCCTTTTTTCATTCTCTTTGGAATACAGACCTAGCAGTGGAATTGCCAGATCAAAGGGTATGAACATTTTGGTTGCCCATTGGGCATAGTTCCAAATTGTTCTCTAGAATGGTTGGATCAATTCACAATTCCACTAACAGTGAGTAGTGTCCCAATTTTCCCACATGTTCTCCAACATTTATCCTTTTCCTTTTCTGTTACGTTACTGTTACATTAGCCAATCTCATAGATTGAGGTGTACCTCATAATTGTTTTAATTTGCATTTCTCTAATCAAAAGTGATATAGAGCACTAATTTGTATGTTAGTAAATATCTTTGGTTTCTTTATCTGAAAATTGCCTGCTCCTGTCTTTTCATTTATCAATTGGGGAATATCTTTTATTCTTATAAATTTGAATTGGTTCTCTATATATTTGAGAAATGAGGCCTTTTTCAGGGATATTTATTATAAAGATTATTTCCCAACTTTTTGCTTTCCTCCCAACCTTGGTTGCATTAGTGTTGTATGTGCAAAAGCCTTTTAATTTAATATAATCAAAATTAGTAATTTTACATTTTATAATGCTGTCTATTTCTTATTTGGTCATGGATCTGTAATTTAACTTCTCTTTTTAAGAATTTTATATATATATATATATATGTTTAGTATATGTGTATATGTTTAATATTATTATTTATTATCTAAGATACCTTTTAGCAAGAGGTATTTCCTTCCTTATCTCTTTTAATTAGGTCTGTTTTTGCTTTTTCCTTTGCTACTTTTGTTTTTTTAAATACTTCATTTGAAACATAATAAAAATTCTTTAACTTTGCTCTGTGTATGTCTCTCCATTTTAAGTGTGTTTCTTGTAAACAACATATTGTAGGATTCTGGTTTTTGATTCACTCTGCTATCCAATTCTCTTTTATGGGAGAGTTCATCCCACTCACCTTCATAGTTAAGATTACTAATTTATTTTCCTCCATCCAATGTTTCCTCATGTTTGTCCTCTCTCCTTTTACCTTTTCCCTCCTTAGTAGTGTTTTGCTTTTGTCTGCTTTCTCCCTTGATCTATCAGGTAAGATGGCAGATCTATCCAATTGATAGTTCATATAATTCCCTTTTTACCAATACTGATGAGAATAAGTTTCAATTGAAGCCTATCATCCACTGTTCCATCTTTCTCTCCCCTATAATTGTTTTTTTTCTATCTCTTCATATAAAATAATTTATCCCATTCTACCTCTGCCTTTTGCATCTAGTATACTCCTCTTCATCATTCCTTAATTATTTTTTAATGTTATTGCTTCATATTCTCTTTATATTCATACCTTCTTCCCATGTAGGGATATAACCAGTTCATCTCCATTGATTCCCTTATGTTTTCTTTTCCACTTCCCCCTTTTTTGTCTTCTCTTGGATCTTGATATTGAAGGTCAATTTTTTTTTTTTTTTTTTTGTTCACTTAGTCATCTTCTTAATAATTTTTTAAGCAGTCGTTTTCTTTTTTCCAAGTTGTTTTTTTATATTTCTCTTGGCATCACTCATTTATTTTCTCAGTTTTTCTTCTACCTCTATTAAGTAATTTAAAATATTTTTTGAGCCTTTTGAGTTCTTTTTGAAAATACTTCCCTTTTCTGGTGGGGAAAGTTTTTGCACATAAGTGTTTTAACATTGTTGGTCCCTTCTACATTTGGGTCTTGATCTTCCCTGTTACCATGATAACTTTCTGTGCTGCTGACTTTTACTCACCATTTTTAGTCTTTTTCCTTCTTTTAAATTTGAACTTTGCTTTCAGGGTAGAAGGGTCACTGGCTCAGTTCCTGCCAGTCTTCCAACTTTCTTAGGCTAAATGATTATTTCACTTTGTCTTCTTGCTAGTACTGCTCTTCCAGTACCTGTTTGGGCTATGATTTTATACTTATATGGAGGTAAATGTGTAAGAGTTACTGTGATTTACCATTTACTCTGCCATCTTGGCTCCTGGAAATTTTCTCCATAAATATTTAGTGCCTTTTATGTGCAAGGCACAGTGCTGAGTGCTGGGAATATAATTAACAAAAAGACAGTCTTGGCCTTCAATCTAATGGGGGAAAGAGGAAACAACATACCAAAGGAGTCAAAAGCATGTAGACCAGGGAATATCTTCTGTGGAATTGAAACCAGGCTGAGCAGAAGAAGCAAAGCAGAGTCTAGGATTTTCCTAATAAAGCTAATAGAGGGGTTTGTCATTTCCTTCTCCAGTTCACTTTTTAGATGAGGAAACTGAGACTCAAAGTTTCACAGCTGCTACAAGTATCTGTGGTCAAATCTGAAGTCAGGAAGCTAACTCTTCATGATCACAGGCCTGGCCCTCCATCCACTGTACCACCTAATTGCCCCATGTAAAACTGAACTTGAATTCAAGAATACAGAGTCCTGCTTCTGATCTGTTACTAGACTTATCACCCCAGGCAAGTCACTTAATTTCTAGGTGCTCTAGGCAGTTCTCTCAAATGATAAATTTCACAGTAATTGCTGACTTGCATTGGTAAGTAGAATTTCCTCACTGTGAGCTCCCTAAGCCAGGGGTTCTTAAACTACGGCCCGCCGGGTTATGGCAAATGGGCTGAGGGGCGGAGACAGTGTGAGTTTTTGTTTTTACTATAGTCCGGCCTTCCCACAATCTGAGGGGACAGTGAACTGGCCCCCTATTTAAAAAGTTTGAAGACCACTGCCGTAAACTAATAAAATCACAGAACCAAACTAAATAAAAAATGCTTTTTGAAAAGTCATCCTGAGTTTATTACATATATTCACAGGAACTTCAGAGAAAGTTCAAAGAAATTAATATAAAATAGCAGGAAAATGAAGCATTTGTCCCCATATTTTGTACACACAGTTGTCCTCTGATACTATTGATATCAGTCCTTTACTAGTATTCTTAGGACTGCTGCCTCATTGTGGCCTGAAGATGATCCTGCTTATCAGAGAGATTGGCTCCTGCTGATGAATTGGGAGTGTCATAAGTGGGTTGGTGTCCCCTAGCCCAGGAAAGTCACAGATTAGATTTAAATGTTGCAATAAACTGCTTCACTTCACTGATTAAGTTGTGTGACTGAACAAGTCACTTGTTTGTTCCTCAGTTTCCTCATCTGCAAAATCCTGTGTCTTTTTTGATATGTATTCCTAAATACTGTTTACTTTTCCAGTTACATTACATATTATGTTTTTCTGTTATATGGCTGTGGCCATTGTTTCAGAATCTGTCACCTCATGTCCCTTTGCCACATTTTAATCCCAGTGCAACTTCTCTAGTGGGCACTGTATAACTAGCAGCTTATGAATTGACACTGCTTTTTTTGCTGTACAAAGTTAAAAGACATATAGGAAAAAAAATAAGAATTATTAGGGTACATCTTCCTCTCCTTGAATTATGTAGAGGCTCTTCCTACATAATATATGAGAAATGAAATAGCTATTTGGAAAGTATCTCCCATTTTCAGAGAGTAGAATTATCTCCTATGATTATTGATCTAACATATTTCTTGGCACATGGCAGGAATGAAAATGATAGCTGCTTTACACTGATTATTTTTTAAATGGCAGTATGTTTAGGAAAGAAAGGTAAAAGAAGACAATTAGCCTATATACTTAGCACAAGAAATTATATCATCAGATTCCCAGCATCTTATCTTCTCTTTTATTTCTTGGAGGGAACTGGAAACAACTGGCATTAATATTTTAACTGATCACATTACTTTTTTCATGTTGATCATTTGTTGGCCTTTCTGTTACTGAGTTTTATCACCTAATGTGAATTATTTCAGTATCTACATTCTCATTCTGCTTTCCACAAATGCAAATTATCATCAGATAGACTTTTTCTTCCTTTAACTCCTCTTTCCTCTCCTTATGTCCACTTTCTTTCTATACTCTTGAGTAAGAACAAAGTGGTCCTTAAGTGGTCTATGCTTTTCAGAAGAATTTTTCTTGTTTAGACGTTTAGGATACACACAAAATAGTACTATTCAGTATTTGGTATGTTTATAAATTGTATGTCCAAATCTAGTCTTACCCTCACATTGGGAAAATTTGAGGACATCATACCTTATTCATCTTTCTATTTCTTGAAGTACCTGAGCTAAGTCCTCAGTATGTATAGAATTATTTTATGCATTGAAAATTAGTATTTGAAATCCTTTGACTATCTGAAGGATTTGTATGTCAAAGAAACATATCATTTTTTCTTAGCTGCTCCTTGGAGACTAGGATAAAAATGACAGGAATCCTACAAACATAACCAGGTTACTCCTAACCTAAAAGAAAAAAGCAAAACAAAACCCAAAAAAACAACAACAGAAACACTTGACCCTACCATTTCTTCAAGCTTTTTCACTCTGTATATTTTTCCTCTTCACAAACTTCAAGAAAAAACTATCTACCCTCATTGTTTCTACTTCCTCTCCTCTGACTCTTAGCCTTTTGAAATTTTGCTTCATTTTTCATCATCCAACTGAAACTGCTCTCCAAAGTTCTTCCTGATCTCTCATTTGTCATATCCATTGACCTTCTTTTCTACACCAATCTTTCTTTGATGTTATCAGCAATTGACAGTGTTGACTACCTTCTCTTTTTGTGGAAACTCTCCTCTAAATTTTTATTACACTGCTTCCCATTTGACCTTTCCTTTTCAGTCTACTTACCTAGGTCATCATCTGTTTTCCATTCCTTACTTTGGATATCTCCCAAGAATATAAGGTATATTGAGGGAAAACATTTATTTACCTGTGGCTACAAGAAGCTGCAGCACATGCAGTGGGTATACCCTCATAAAACATTTTGGCAAACAGACTAAACCATATTGAGAATATCCAGGAGGTCTCAGATCAGTCAATGAGTTGGGAGGTGTCTATGTGAAGACTTCTGGTACTATGGATGCATGAGAACAGGTTGTTCCAATAACTATGAAGGCAGCTGAAACAAACACTGTGGAGCACTTAGAGATTAGTTAGTCATTGAAGATGCCATAGTCATATGTCTACTATACCATACTATACCATCACCTTGAATCTATCGTGCTACTGAGTGTAACAATTCTGGAAGAGAGAGTAAGACTGATGGCTTTGTGCAACTCTGTCTCACTTGAATATAATTTATGCATAAATCAAAAAAAATCATCCATACCATTTTATCATTTTTACAAATCTCAAAGTCCTTTGTCAACAGGCAAGTGTTGAAGCAGCAGATGTCGATACATTGGGTACTATAACCTTCATCCTGCACACAGGCAGCCCATGCCATAGAATTCTCTTCTGTATTGCAATGGGATTTAGCAGCCCTGGGTGTCCAAGCAGCCTTTTGGGACCACATAGCTCATCTATGTGTTGTGAGGAAGGGGTTAGAACAGATGCCCTAAAAATTGTCTGCTTACCCAAATCTTACCTGATTATCTCAGTTGTCAGGGATCCCATCATGGCAGTTGAAACAAAAATGAGCAAAAACTTCTACACTACTCACCATCTGTCCATGAAATGTGCACACATTTATAGACAACATAAAATCTAGTAGACTTGAAAGACAAATAGCTGTTATTGTGAGAGAATTCAGCAGATTTCGCATCCAAATAGCAGCCCTAAATGAAGCAAGGCTCGCAAACAAAGCCTAGCTTACTGAAGTCATAACTAGATACACATTTTTCTGGAATGGCCAGAGTGAAGAGAAGGACCATAAAGCTGGCATAGGTATTGCAATTAAAATTAATGTAGTCAACAAGTTTGTATGCCTACCAAAAGGAATGAATGACAGGCTCATGACGATGCAATTGCCCCTTGCAGGAAATCATGAATGTCTAGGCTTTCTCCATGAAGAACCTTGGTGATTCAAAGAAAATTTTTATGAAGGCCTGGAAACCCTTGATATCAATGTGATGAGGTCTAGAATTGGGGTACCTAAATGAAATTAGGGTTTAATTGAGGTCTAGTGGCAGTTTCAGGCCAAGGGAGTCATATGGAGCTCCCCTACAACCCCTTTGGATACAGAGTTAAATGAGGTCTACTAGTGGTGCAAAGTTCCCTGTAAAGGAATTTACAGACCTCCAAAACCTAGATTGATAAAAGAGGTTTATTTTGGGGTTTGGAAGTAAAGTTAAAGTCTAGTTAGTAAAAGATGAAGGTAGAGATAAAAAAAGATAAAAAGGCACCAGTGTCCAGTGGACAGAGAGTCTTTGGTACCAGGCATGGTGCTAGCATGTTTAGCTCCTCTGCAAAGAGAGGACTCCAGCTTGGCTCTTTTATAATGAGAGATTTAGCTAAAGGGACCTGTGGGTGGAGTCCCAAGTTTTTTCCCCTGTGAGGGCTAGAATTTGCTAGGTGGGGATTGGGAAACCTGAGCAGATCATTAGAATAGGGGCTGGGACAGCCCAAGTTAGCTCAGATCCCATGGGAGTTGTGAGAGCCTCATAGTTCCTATGGAATTCAAAGGGTTCTTTTTGATGGGGGTTGAGGTCCCTTTAAGATTCCTTTCTGATTTCCAAACCCCGCCATGGCTGAAGAAGCTAGGATCTTTTGATTCACAAATCCTGGTCAAAAAGCACCCTTTTGAATTCCAATGATATCCAGGCTTTCCCCAGCCCCCACGTCTCTAAGCTAACTTAGGTTTTCCCAACCCCCACAGTTTAAACTCATTGAATTCTATTCAATGCTAACCCTGGCTAAAAACTGGCCAGGAGCCTGGGACTCCACCCACCTTAAATCACCAAGAGCCCCCCATTTATAAAAGGGGCTACTTTGGAGTCCATGTTTTGTAGAAGTCCTAAGCATGGCATCCTTATGTCAGTCATGTCAAGAGTTTCTGCCCACTGAACCTATTCTGGTACATTTTATCTCTACCGTCAACTTTACTAACTAAACTTTACTTCCAAATCCCTACAGTAAACCTTTTTATCAATCTAGTTTTTTGGGCCTGTAAACTCCTTTACAGGGGACTCTTGCACCGTCACTGGACTATCCTTGCGCCAATCCAAAATGGTTCCCCCTTTCCTAACTCTCATTATTTTGACCAGGATTTGTGAATCAAAGGTTTCTTGAACTGATCAGCTAGGAGGGGCTGGGAATCAGAAAGGAATAAATCAATCTGAAAGGATTAATCTTAAAGGGACCACAATCTGCATCAAAAGCATCAAAAGAGAACAAGCTTATAATTCTGGGTGACATTGATGATAGAATAGGTCTTTAGTAGTAATGGAGTTGGAAATAGCAATCAGAATGGTCACTTACTACTGAAGATTGGTATATCATGACTTTTTCATCACCAACACTGAATTCTTTTTACTTAGATGCAGTAAAATTCCATGAATGCACCCTTGCAGCAAATATTGGCCTTTAACAGACTATGTGATTGTAAGGAGGAGAGACTGACAGGATGTGAGAGTGATGAAGGCAGTATGTAGTACAGAATGTTGGATTGATCAGACTTTCCTTGCCAGACCTAAATATTTACAAAAGCATTAGCCTTGAGGCAAAAAGACTACCCAAAAATCTAAGGTCAACAGAATAGAACTCTTTTCTGGGAACAGTTTGTTCTCAACTTGAAGGGCAAGTCAATTGGTGATAGTGAAGCAGAAAAGGAGTGGGCAGTTTTCAGAGATTTGGTATACAGCACTGTATTTGTTCATATGAGTCTAAACATCCGCAAATATCAAGATTGGTTTGATGAAAATGTTGGGGAAATTCAGAAGCTTCTAAATAAAAAACGAGAACTTCAGTTACAATAGAATAGTGGCCCATCTCTAAGAAGGCAGCATTTAATGCCATCAAAAGTAAAGTACATGCAAAGCTTAGAAAGATGAAGGATTCTTGGCTCAGTTAGAAGGCAGATGAATTGTAATTTTATGCAAATAATAACAATCCAAAGCACTTTTATGATATATTGAAGGCTATTTATGGGCCAAAGACCCATGGTGCATCTCAATTACTCAATTACATAGACTTAATTCTGTAGAGATGGGGTTTACACTTCCTTAGTATTCTTGGTGGGCCATTGTCACTCAAGGCTGAAGCCATTGATTGTTTAACTCAAGTTGAAGTCAGTCCCTCTCTAAATAAATTTACAACTGAATAAGAGATTTTGAATGCCATTAGGTTCCTTTTCTGTGGCAAACCACATGATGTTTTACAATGAGGTGGGTAGGATGGTTTGTTGCTCTTACAAAAGCTGACTGAGATTTTCCAGGTTATTTGGCCAGAGAAGGTTATTTTCTAGGAGTTCAAGGATATTTCCTTGTATATCTCTATAAAAGCAAAGAAAATACATTGTTCTGTGATGATCACAGGGGTATGTGTGTGTGGTTGTGTCTCTTTTAGTCATTGCTGGCAAGATTTTTGCCAGACTCCTCTTTAAAAGGCTGATCCTTCACCTGGAAAATGGTTATCTCCATGAGAGCTAGAGTGGCTTCAGAAAGGCTGAAGGAATGGTTGTTATGGTGTTTGCTCTCTGACAACTTCAGGAGAAATGATAGGAGCAGTACAGAGAGCTGTGTACAATGTTTGCAGTTCTGACCAAGGCCTTTGATACTGTCAGTTGTGAGGTCTTATGGAAAATGATGTTAAAATGTTCTTGCCCAGTATAGTACATCAGTTTCAAGATGGCATGCTTGCCCTGGTTCTGGGTAATGGACAATTCCTCTTGTGTTTTCCTAGTCACCAGCAGAGTGAAACAAAGTTTGTTCCCATGCTTTTTAGTTTTCAGCCACGTTGTCAGACATCTTCAATGTAGATGGATATGACTTCAAGGTCAGCTACCACATTGATAATAAGTTATTCAACTTGAAAAGGCAACAAGGCAAAATTAAAGTGGACAACAAGGCAAAATTAAAGGAGTGCATGATTTTTTGATGCAGATGATTGTGTATTCAATGCAGCTTCTCAAACTGAGATGCAATTATTAGTCAGTAGCACACACTTGACTCTCATATAGTCATTTTGATTCTCTTTGAGAATGAAGACCTACCATAGAATTTGCTATAGAATTTCCTTTACTCTGAGCACTTTAGCAACATTGCTCTAACAAAGATTCTGTTAATGGGTATATTGTTTTAGTTTTAGTTTGAAACACAGCATCTTAGAAAAACACATTTTAAATTCTTTGAAAAAGATTTTTTTTTTAGATCAAAAAGTGGTTCTCATCAGAGTTTTTTGTATATGCTTTCAAACATGAAGGTTTGGAGGCCATTAGTCCATAATGTGAATTAACCCCATTTGCTATTTTTTTCATTCCTTTAAAATGATAAAGGACTGTTATTCACTTTGGTGAAGTGTTTACTGCATATTCACAGTAACTACATAACATTTTTAAATCTTATTTCTGTGGGATTCTAGCATTATTATTATTGTAACTGCTCCAGAAAGTACAATGCATAGTATTATTACTACACATACAACATAATGGATCCAAAGGAGGCCTTAGAGGAATATAGTTGCTATATATGAAGCAAAATCCATTTATAGATTGGCAGCAGGTAATGGTTCCATTTGACTTTTCCTAATCCTATGTCTCCTTGGTCTGAATAAGGAATAAGTGAAGGGTTTTGGGGCGAGAAGAGAATCAGCCCAAATCTTTGCCAAATCCTCCAAATTAAGTCTGTTTAAATATGAAAAAGGAAGAAAAAGGCTTTTTTTTTTTTTTTTTTTTTTTTTTTTGGCCAAAAATCTTTTCTTCTTAATTATTTCTCTTTCCTTATTCCTTGTAATACTTAGTATGTTTTTCCTTCCCCTCTTCCTTCTTACTCTGCCTCATCACTTCTGCATTGTGCAAAAATTCTGCAATTCTTTTTTCTTGCATATGTATCAGATGCTGATACTTATGTCTTGCCCACAGTAGATGCCTAATAAATGTTTAATTTCATTTTAGAGAATTTAAATGTATTGAGAGGTTTAATAGGTGAAGTAAACCTTTGGAATGTTTTGGTATAGAAGACATCTATCAGTTAATCTTTGAAGATGATTATATCTAATAAGTGCCTTCTTGCCAAAGAGATAATTTGGAGGAGCAGATGATGGGAATTGAATAGATTGAAGAATTGGTTATTAAAGGAGTGTGAAGGATCATCAGTATGTATGTTGAAGTCTCTTGATATGTGGACAAGAAAGAGGGAGGAGGGCAAGACTGTTGATCAGGGAAAAAAAAAAAAAGATTTTCAGAGGGCTGGAAAGAGGGGACAGGGAAAAGAACTGAATGTTAATAAATAGCAACCACCCAGTATCTAAATTTAGTGATAAATGTATATAATATGAACTTTAACAGAGGAGAGATTAATTACTTAGGTAAAGTAGTACAAGAAGAGTCTAAAATTGGTAGTGGGGGAAGGGAGTATTCCTATTCCCAAAACCATTATCAATGAGTTAAGGAATATGAAAGAAAGTCTTACCAGTCCAGGAAAGTGTAGGATGGGAAGTAATGATTTTATGGAATCAGGAAGATGAAAAAAATAAGAAAAGATCTAAGTAAAATGCTATTTATTCATAATGAATTAGGCAACTCGGGGGATGTAGTCAAAAATTAGGGTATATTTGAAGTGGGATATTTGGTCAGGTAGTGGGAAATAGGGTTAAGAAAGCAGGCTTAAGATTGCTGGGGATAAGGAATTGGGTTTGTATTTGGCAGCCAGCAATTCAGAATCTCTGGGATCAGACAGGTATAAAAGTGTGATAACCATGGAGGAATGAGACTAGATAGAATATCAGCAGTTAAGGCAGCATGTGGCTAACTTATTGTGGTCCTTCTTTGTTGTTCAACTTTGTGGCTAGTGGGCATGGTAGTCTAGGGCAGGAAGAAACATGGAATTGAAGATAGTAAACAGAAGTGCCTTGAGAGGAAGAAAGGTGTAGATGCCTTTGTTCTAGAGCCCACCGGATACTGGAGATGAGCACTGATAGGGCTCCAAAAAGATAGGTTGCAGGCGTCTACTCATGGTATGCAGTCAAGCACGAGAGAACAGAGAGGGATGTCCACAGGAGTACAGATTGTGAACCAGAAAAAAGACCTGAGAAATCATCTCATTTAACACCCCTCATTTTACATTTGAGGAAATAGAGGCTCAGACAGGCTAAATGATTTGCTCAAAGTCACATGGTTGTCTTGTGGCAGATCCAGAATTTAAGCCTGGGCCCTTTGATGCCAAACTAAATTATTCTGTCCACTCAGCCAGACTCTGCAAGCCAAAGGAGGTGTTTTTGTGCTCTACTCATCACTGGTCAGACCACATCTGAAGTGTTTGTTACCTGTCTAGGGAAAAATAAACAGGCTGTTGCTACTAAGATAATAAAAGCAACTGTTAGTAGTTAACCATATCAACTCTATATTGGCCTCTGCCTTTAATTCTGTTACTCTGTTGTCATACTGACTTTGACATCCTGCCAAACTTCAACCCTGGCTAATTCTAACCATTGTCCTTATTCCCAAGATGCTGAATGTTTAGAGAATTTGATATTACCAGAACAACTGGGACCTAATTAGTTTTATCTAAACTCAACTAGACCCTCACTACTACAAAAAACTTTTATTCTTTCTTGCCTCTTATTCCCCTCAGTAGTTGTTCCAAATTTCTCTTCCCCTCACCCTTTGAAAACAGTTCTTCCTTTACTGAAAAAATCAAATCCATGTATCAGGATCCTCCTTATCTCTTCTCTTCTTTATCTGAGTCTCTTTCCATCTTGATTCATTCTCTCTTCCTTTCTCTGAGGAAAAATTAGTCCTCTTCCTTACTAAGACCATCCCTTCTACATATGCATTCTGTCCCATCACCTCCCATGTCTAGGATCATCTGCTGTTGGTATCTTCTCCTCATCAAGCTACCCCAATCTGCTTACTGGCCCACATCGCCCCATCTTTAAAAGCCTTCACTTCATCATGCCACATGCACTGGTTCCCATCTCTTTTATTGCTAAACTCCGAGAATTGCTATCATCTAGAGTTCTTTCCTCCAATTTCTTGCCACTTGCTCATTTCCCACCCTACTTGTTATCTAGCTTCTGATCCCTATCACCCAACTGGAATTTTTTTTTTGCAAAATTACCAGCAATCTCTTCACTGCTAAATTGGATGACCTTCCCCCTCTCCCCACAATCCTTATGCTCCTTGGTCTCTGCAGTTTTTAATACTGTTGACTCTGCATCTCATCATATTCCTTCTCCCATTCTTTTCTTTCTTTTAAGGGTACTCTCCATCCTCCCAGGTACAAGGTTTGTAATCTTGGAGTTATTTTTTTAATCTTCCTCATCCTGTCTCCTCTATATCCATTCATTTATCAGGTCTTGTCAATTATATCTCTACTACACTTTTCTCACACATTCCTTTATTTTCATTTATTCTTTGACCACCTTAGCTGAGGTCTTGGTAACTTTCTCACCTCTCTTGCTATAATAGCCTCTTAATTAGGCACCATACTTTAAATCTCTCATCCAACTAATCACTTTTGCACAGCTGTCAAAAACATCTTGCTAAGGGAAAGCCAGATAAACCAAATCACTCTGAAAATTATAAGTTGAACTTAATATATACTTTTAAAAAGAAAAGAAACTTGTACATAACAGGCATGTATAGTTTCTTTTTCCATTCTGCTTTGCATATGCAAATGCTCGCTAATTGGTATTTATTAGGTTCAAAATAAAAGCATTTTTTAAAAAAGGAAAAAAAAAGACTTCCTGTGGTATAACCATGTTACTCCTCTGCTCCATAACCTTCAGTAACTTTCTAGTTTCTCTACAACAAAATAAAAATGCCTTAGTGATGCCTCATAAACCTTTCCATAGGATGACTTTCAACTTAAATTCTATTCCAACTATGATGTAATTAGAATGATGGATTTGGAATTTTAAAAATCTGACCTCAAATTCTGCTCTTAACATATTAACTACTCTGTGACCATGAGCAAATTACTTACAAATAATTATAGCTAACATTTATTTGATGCTTGTAAAGTATTTTACATGTTATTTCATCCTCACAACAGCACTGTGAGATAGGTGCTATTACTCTTTCCATTTTACAGATGAGGAAAATGAGACTGAAAAAAGAGATTTACCCAGTATCATGCTGCTGATTTTAGCGTTTGAGGCAGAATTTGATAGTCCTCTCCTAGCCTCCTCTGTAAAATGAGGTTAATAGCTCCTGTGCCAATTACTTGGCAAAGTTATTAAACTCAGATATGTCAGAGAAATGCAAATTAAGACCACTCTGAGATACCACTACACACCTGTCAGATTGGCTAAGATGACAGGAACAAATAATGACAAATGTTGGAGGGGATGTGGGGAAATTGGGACACTAATACATTGCTGGTGGAGTTGTGAAAGAATCCAGCCATTCTGGAGAGCAATCTGGAATTATGCCCAAAAAGTTATCAAACAGTGCATACCCTTTGACCCAGCAGCGCTACTACTGGGATTATATCCCAAAGAAATACTAAAGAGCGGAAAGAGACATATATGTGCCAAAATGTTTGTGGCAGCTCTTTTTGTTGTAGCTAGAAACTGGAAGATGAATGGATGTCCATCAGTTGGAGAATGGTTGGGTAAATTGTGGTATATGAAAGTTATGGAATATTATTGCTCAGTAAGAAATGACCAGCAGGAGGAATACAGAGAGGGTTGGAGAGACTTAAATCAACTGATGCTGAGTGAAATGAGCAGAACCAGAAGATCACTGTATACTTCAACAACGATACTGTATGAGGATGTATTCTGATGGAAGTGGAAATCTTCAACATAAAGAAGATCCAACTCACTTCCAGTTGATCAATGATGGACAGAGGTAGCTACACCCAGAGAAGAAAACACTGGGAGGGGAATGTAAATTGTTAGCACTAATATCTGTCTGCCCAGGTTGCATGTACCTTCGGATTCTAATGTTTATTGTGCAACAAGAAAATGATATTCACACACATGTATTGTACTTAGACTATATTGTAACACATGTAAAATGTATGGTATTGCCTGTCGTCGGGGGGAGGGAATAAGGGAGGGGGGGTAATTTGGAAAAATGAATACAAGGGATAATATTATAAAATATATATATATATATATATAAAATAAAAAAAAATTAAAAAATAAAAAAATAAAAAAAAAAATAAACTCAGATATGTTAATTAAATGTTTTGTAATCCTTAAAGTGAGAAGTGTGTGTGAGACACGGGACAGGAGAAAGACAGAGACAGACAGAAACAGAGAGAGGTATGGGGGTGTGTGTGTATGTGTGTGTATTCTCTCTCTCATTATCCTTTAAGGTCAAGCTCAGAGGCTAAGTCTTTCAAGAAGCTTTTTTGATCCTCCTTGGGCATTATTAGTTTTTCCCTCCTGAACTTTCTGTGTATTAGACATTTCTCTCTCTACATTTCCACCACTTAGCATAGTACCTTATTAAATGGAATTAGCCTGTTTTAGATAGATTGAAATGCTAGATGCTAAATAACATAATTTAAGAGAATAGTTTCTTCCCTCAACAAGCTTAAAGTCTAGTAACAGGTATTAGTATTGACCATTAAGAAGACTTTCAAATGCCTATTTAGTGTGGAAAGAATCAAAGAAAGATAATAAAACTTTTTTATTATAAAAGTTTTGATAAGTAAAAGGCTATTTCTCTAAGCCAGATAATCTTTCCTATTTCACATCATTTATTCTTCATGAAAAAAACGATCTGACATCTTTGAGAAAACAGATTTTTTAATAACAAAAATTAACTTTGAAAGAGTTTTTCACATAGTTCAATACTGAGATGGAAGGGAAAATTTATTTAACTTTATGATGACATAATTCTATAAGAGAGCTTAAATATGTGAATATTGCCAATACTTTTTTCTCTGGCTCTTTTTTTTTTAAGCATCCCAGGGTCCAAAAGTGTCCATTTTCCTCTTGTGCAGAATACATAAAGTGCAACTTAGCTTAAGAATCTTAATTAACAACAAAATTAAAGCCAATAGTTTTTTATCCTATCTTATGGCCTAAATAGCGCTGTGGCCAAAACTAAAGAAAAGAGAATTCAAAGCAAGTATTCTTCATTCTCCCCCTTCAGTGCTTCCCTCTCACAAGAGCATCTTCAATTCCATTTAATTCAATTAACATTTAACTGGTTTCCAAGGGCCAGGCATTGGGCTAAGTTCTGGAGATACCAAGAAGAAAAAGAAAGACAATTCCTTCTCTCAAGGAAATTACAGTCAAATGGAGGAATACTACACAGAGTTGTAAGAAGGGAGGGGATCTTGTTCCTTGGAGTTCAAAGCTGCAGAAGGAAAGTTAAGTAAGTGTCCAAGTTGAAGGTCAGCCCTCTTGGAAAGGGTTGACTCTCTGAGGTTTAATGATCAGCTCATCCTGGGAAGGGCAGGTTGCCAAAAACAAGTTGAAACCCAGAAGACCTAACAGAAGGAATTCCAAAATGGTTTTCACTCTTGTGAGGGCAAAGTACAGTTGAAAGAACATTTGAATTGGTATCATGGCAGTGGATTTGAGTACTGGCTTTATCATTTACTACTTGTATGGTATCTGTCAAGTAATTTTCCCCTTTGATTCTTATTTTTCAAATGAAGTTGAAATGGAATTTTTCTTAAGTTCCTTGCGGCTCTAAAACACCTATCTTTTGATCATATTAGTGAATTATATCCAGTCAGCACAATTTTAGATTTCACTGTGTTGGCACATACTGAAAAGATACCAAGAAATTGGACTAGAAGCTTTTTTGAATAGAAAATTGATTTTGTTTCCTATATTTTGTCAGTATAAAAAATTAATCTACTTTGAAATGTTATTCAACTCCTATTATTATTAAAACTAACTTTTCCTGTGCTATTTTTATGCACATCATGAGAATGGCATTATTTATCTCTTTGCACAGCACAGAGAGCCCCTTGTCACACTGCTTTGTTCTTTTCTCTGATACTGCCAATTTTTTTAAGTGGTTTTTTTTTTCCCCTAAAGAGAAGTTTAAAGTATAGGAGAAGAAATTGTGCAAAAACAATTGTAATTGTATGAAAAATTTTTAGTTCACTTATCTTTTTGCTTCTTTTGCCCTTCAAAAGTAAGATACCAGTTTGTCTCCTTATCTTTTTGATGAGCTTATGTGGACTAAGTAATGTTTAGATATTAGTGCTAAAAAGTTTCTGATTTTAGTAATGTAAATTTTCTTAAGCCAGTTTTACAGATAAATATGCTTTAAATACAATCAGAAATCTTCTCAACTTTTTCAGATTGGTTATAAAGAGTGGCTTTTCCCTGGTCAGATGTTGTCTTACTACTTACCTATTGTTTCTACATGGGTATACATGTTTCTTTGGCTTTTTATAATAGGTGTTCTACAGTATTGACTAAGGTGCTGTTATAGAAACAGCAAGCAATAATGTAGAGAAAATGAAGATCTTCATTTGCAAAATACATTGTCATTTTTTGTATACTAAGAATAGGGAGAAAATCTGATGGGATTTTTAATGCCTCTTTTTATGCTTTTATAACTGATAGGGGGAGGAGATTTAAACAAAAATCTCCCAGCACTTAGACTATAATGTGTGCTAATCACTTCGATATTTTGAAAAAAGGTATTTTTAAACAGTTGAGCTGGTGAATTTACTTTAAAAATGTATTGTGCTTACATAGTGCATGGTTTTATTTCCATGATGTTTTTTACTACATAATTATACATCTTAATTACGTAATTACTATCATAATTATTATGTAATTGCATGTACTTCCACTAATTACGAAATCAGGAAGTGTAATTATCTAGTAAAAACTTTATGAAATTTTATTTCATACACTAAAAATTACTTAAAAGGCTATTATATATGGCCTGGTGGTAGTCATTTGTGATTTTATTGTTAATCTGGATCTATTCCTGATCTCAATACCCAGTGACCTTATTAAGGGAATAGGGAGGTAGGTCCAATCTAATGAATAGAAAAAAGTGAAGAGGTTGATGCTGATTGTAGGCAGAGGAAGACTAACAACAAAAAAAAATTTACTTAACCCTACTAGTGTAAATTACTGGTGTGGCCTTTTACTTTATTTGCTTATTAATGTTAGAATTTATTTGTTATTGTTTAGTTATTATGAGAATATGGTATCTCAGAGGAGTGGAATAAAGAATAATAACAAATTTTTTTCAATCTTCCACATAAAAGTGCAACTTTTAAATAAGAAATTGAAATGACAGCTGAGACATTTTTGGTTTGAAACAGAGACCACTTTTAACTTTATAATAACTACTCACCTTAGACATCTTACTTTTGACAGAAGCATTCTTTGTTACTTACCTAAACCATCTAAAAGAAAACAAAGGTATTTTAAAATTTATAACTCTTAGAATTGAAATTGTTTGTTTCATATTCACTAAACATGAGAAAAGGGCAGATTCCTTTTCTTTCACTTTGAAGCTGTTAGAAGCTGTCTTTGATTTTTTTTTTTTTTTTTAAGAAACATCAGACCCTAAATACTGTAAATTCAAAATGACATTCAAATTGCATAGTGAAACAATAGTCGTGACAACAAATTAGATATGACATCTAAATTATGCTATAAAGAGAAATCCTAAAACTGTTTTTATCTATAATATTTTATTTTAGCCATGGACTGAATCCCATTTTAGAGAATCTCCTTTTATTGTCTAAGTAGAATAATGTTGTAGAAGACTAATTGGAGGTTGGTTGAATTAATTGCAGATTAATTAGAAAGAAAGGGTTTATATAATACTCATGACAAAGAAGAGAGTAGATCATTTAAATGTCGTGACAAAATTTGTACTGTAAGTTTCAGTAATATTAAATTGTGCTGATAGTTGGGTAGAAAATAATGTGACCAACTATTCATAGGAGTACATATTGTTTCTCTCTAAAGCTTTGTTTTTGTTTTTGTTTTTAGTTCTAGCACTTCTTTTGTCAAAGATAACTTGTAAGAGAACATTTAAAGCATTAGAATAACTTTGCAAGTAAACAATCTTCTGCATTAAAAGAATACTTAATGTTAAAACCATTTAGGGTTTTTAAAATTTATTTGGGGCATTTTAATTTTGAGTTTCAGATTTTTTTCTCTTACCCACTGAGAAGTCATATTGATTATACATGTGAAATGCAAAACCTTTTCATCTTAACTATATTGCAATAAATAAATTAAACAAGAAAATGACACTTTGGTTTGCATTCAGAGTTCATTAGTTCTCTTTATGTCTATCTCTCTTTATCTGGAAGAATTCATCTTGAATCCTTAGGAATTTTCTTAGATTACTATATTGATCAGAGTAGCCAAGTCTTTCACGGTTAGTCATCATTACAGTGTTACTGTTACTGTATGAAGTAATCTGGTTCTTCTCACTTCACTTTGCATCAGTTCATACAAATTATTTCTTATAGCAAAATGGTACTCCAACACAATCATATGCTACAAGTTGTTCAGCCATTCCCTAATTGATGAACATCTCCTTGATTTCCAATTCTTTGCTACCACAAGAAGAACTGCTGTATCTATTTTTGTATATAAAGGTCCTTTTTCTTTTTCTTTATCTTTTGATCTCTAAACCTCATAGTGGTGTTGCTGAATCAAAAATATGTGTTTAATTTTATAGCCCTTTGGGCATAATTCCAGTTTTCCAGAAAGATTGAAACAGTTAAGAAGTCCATTATCAGTTCATTAGTGTACCTATTTTCCCTTATACCTTCCAGCATTTGTCATTTCTAATATGTAAGATATGGTATCTCAGAGTTGTTTTAATTTTTCTTTTTCTAATCAATAATTGTTTAGAGCATTTTTTCATACTATAAATAGCTTTTGGTTGGTAGGTACTCATTAGATAGAATTCAGGGTCAGAAGTCAAAAAGACCTCAGTTCAAATTCAACCTCAGACATTTACTAACTGTGTGTGTCTCTGGACAATTCCCTTAACTTGATTTGCCTCTATTTCTTCATCCACAGATTAAGCGGAAGAAAGAAAGGGCAAGCACTCCATTATCTTTGCCTAGAATACCCTAAATGGGGTCATGAAGAGTCAGACATGACTGAACAACAATGTAGATAGCTTTGATTTTTCTTTTGAAAATTGCCTGTTCATATCTGTTAACTGACTTAATTAATTCAATTCATTTTTATATATTTAAAAAAAGAATATTTCATCAGAGAAATTACTGTAAACGTTTTTGGTATTTATTGTCTATGGTCCCTATTAGCAAAATCTAGTTTCCTTGATTATCTCTTTCATTTAGGCCGAATTTTGCTTTTTACATTAGTTTAAATCATATATTATTACCCCTCCCCTCTTTTCTTTGCATATAGTCCCTGTTCCAACTCTTTATTTCTATTCTATGTGTGTCTTTCTGTCCCAAGTGTGTTTAGTCTTTTTTCTTTCCACTTTCACTATGTAGATTTAGCTTAGCCTATTCACATTCTATTGCGATCACTTCATCCCATTTTCCTCATTTTATTTCTCTTTTTATCCTGGCTCTCTTTAAATGTCTGTCCTGCTTTTAACCACTGCCACCCCAATCTACCTTCTCCCTTATTCCCTTCCTTATCCCTTTTTTTTCCTCTCTCTCTATTAGACAAGATAGATTTTTGTACCCAATTGAGTATGAACACACACACATATATAGTCTTTATTCTCTGAATCAATTTTAGTGAGACTGAGGTTCAAGCATTACTTGTCATCAACCCAACTCCAGCCCCTCATTTTCCCTTTAAATATAATTTTTCTTGCTCATCTTTTCCATGTGAGAAAATCTGTTGTATTCTATTCTCTTTGCCCTTCTCCCAATGTGTCCCTCTTTCTCACCCCTACAATCTCTCAATCTCTCTCTCTCTTTTTTTTTTTTAAACTATTCCAACATAATCATCTGTGTGCCCTCTGTCGATGCAAATTTTTTTTCTAACTAACTTAGTTACTTGAGAGTTACATGTATCATCTTCCCATATAGGAATTTAAATAGTTTAATTCTCTTATGATTACTCTTTCATGTTGACATTTTAAACTTCTTTTGAGACTTCTGTTTGAATGTCAGATTTTCTGTTCAGCTCTGGTCTTTTCACCAGAGATGCTTGGAAGTCCTTTGTTTCATTAAATATCCATTCTCCCTTCTGAAAAATTATGCTTGATTTTTCTAGGTCAGTTATTCTTGATTGTAATCCTAGCCCTTTTGATTTCTGGGTGATCATATTCTAGTTTGGGTGATCATATTCCAAGTTCTTTTCTCTTCCTAAATTTGAAATGAAAAATGAAAGTGGCTAAATTTTATGTGACCTTGATTGTGATTCCACAGTATTTAAGTTGTTTCTTTCTGATGTCTTGCAATATTTTCCTCTTGATCTTGAAGCTCTGGAATTTAATAGTAATATTCCTGGGAATTTTCATTTTCAGATCTTGTTCAGGGGGTGAGTGGTAGATTGTTTTAGTTTTATTTTACTCTTAAGATGTAAGCTACCAGAGCAGTTTTCCTTTATAATTTTCTTTAATATGATGAATGGGCTTTTGTGGCTTTCAGGTAGTCCAATAATTCTTAAATCATTTCTCCTTACTGTGTTTTCTGAGTCACTTATTTTTCTGTTACTTATTTAACATTTTCTTCAATTAAAAAAAAATCTTTTCATTTTATTGTTTCTTGAAGTCTCTTCTACTTATTCTCTTCCACTTTCCCAATTATACTTTTTAAGGAATCATTTTCTTCAATGATGTTTTGTACCTCATTTTCCATTTGACCTCTTTTGCTTTTTTTTTTCCCCCCCCCCTGAGGCTGGGGTTAAGTGACTTGCCCAGGGTCACACAGCTAGGAAGTGTTAAGTGTCTGAGACCAGATTTGAACTCGGGTTCTCCTGAATTCAGGGCTGGTGCTCTATCCACCTTGCCACCTAGCTTCCCTGACCTCTTTTGCTTTTAAAGGAGCTCTTTTCTTCAGTGAATTTTTGTGTCTCTTACCCTAAAGCCAACTGTTTTTTAAGGTGATATTTTCTTCAATGTGTGTGTGTGTGTGTGTGTGTGTATGTGCCTTTTTTATCAATTATCTTCTTAATTTTCTGGCACCATACTTCTTTTTCCAATATTTCCTCTAACACTCTTATATTTTTTCAACTCTTACAAGAATTCTTGTAACCAATGCCTTGGTTCCCATTAGCATTTTTTAAAAGCTTTGCTTAGAGATGTTTTCACATTGTTGTCTTCTAAGTTTGTGTTCTGGTGTTTTTTGATATATTAGCTTTTTATAGTCAAGTTCTTTTATTTTGTTGTTTGTTCATTTTCCCATCCTATTTCTTCACTTTGAACTTTGTGTTAAAGTTAGGTTCTGCTCACCTGTTGAGGAGTTGGGGTCCTATACTTTAGACTTTTTTTGTGCTGCTCTGTTGAGAGCTAGTTTTGAGGATGTGCAAATTTTGGGTTCCTTCCTAGATGGTATTATACTGGGGAACTTGATCACTGCTCTTCTGATCTGTGTTCAGGTTTTTATCCAGGAAGATAAAATCTGCTTTCCTGGAATTGCATATACTAATGCTCCTCTTGGCCCGAGAGGGGCCAACAAAAGGTCCCTAGTAATCTCTTTGACCAATCATCTAAGCCCTTACCTTCTTTTAGCTCCTGATTCTGCTGTTTCTGATAATTCTGCCTGCAAGGTCCATTGCTAATGCTCCTGTGCTCCAGGCTTCCACTCACCCTGGCATTACAATCCTCTCCATGGACCTCCTAAGTTGTCTTAAGCTAGAAAAATGTCTCCCTCACCTTTGGTGGGTTCTGCCAAACCAAAATCTTATTTGAAACTTTATTTTAAGTTGTTGTGATGCCGAATGTTAGGAGAGTACAGCTTGGTCCTCTGCTTCTTGGCTCCACACCTCTTTTTTCTGCTCCCTTCCTTTCCCCCTTTCCCATGCTATTTAGTTTTTAAACAAGAAGTGATGTCCCATTGTAGAATGTATATATAGAGACTTCCTTTTATGACCAATGTATCATTAATAGCATGCAATTGCTATTATGCCTATAGCTAATGGATATGAATCTGAGAGTTTTAAGTACCATGAAATCACCAAAATGTCTGTTTCAGAATGTTAGTTTTATAAGATTTTGAGCCTCAATTTTTTTTCTCCATCCCCTCCTTTCTTCCCCCTCCCCAAGACAGCAAACAATCTGATACAGGTTATATAAGTACAGTCATTTTGAATATATTTCCACATTAGTCATGTTGTAAAGAAAAATCAAAACAAAGTGAAAAGCCATGAGAGAGGGGAAAAAAACAAACCAAAAAAAGTTTAAAATGTATGCTTTGAACCACATTCAGTCTCCATGGTTTTTCCTCTGTATATGGATGACATTTTCCATTTCAAGTCTGTTGAAATTGTCTTGGATCATTGTATTGCTGAGCAGAGCTAAATTTTTCATAGTTGATCATCACACAATCTTGCTGTTACTGTGTTCAGTGTTCTCCTGGTTCTACTCCACTCAGTATCTGTTCATGTAAGTCTTTCCAAGCTTTTCAGAAATTAGATTGCTCATCATTTATTATAGAACAATAATATTCCATTACATTTATATATTACAATTGATTTAGTCATTCTCCAGCTGATAGACATACCCTTAATTTCCAGTTCTTTGCTAGCACAAAAAAAAAAAAAAAAGAATAAAATTTTTTTTTTAAATTGCCACAAACACTTTTCTATATTTGGGTCCTTTTCTTTCTTTTTTATCTCTTTGGGATATAGTCCCAGTAATAGCACTGCTGGATCAAAGAGTATGCAGTTTGATAGCCCTTTGGGCATAGTTCCAAATTGCTCTCCAGAATAGCTGGATCAGTTCACAATTCCACCAGTAATGCATTTGTGTTCCAGTTTTTCACAGTCCCTTCAACAGTTATCTTTTCTTGTCATATTAACCAATCTGAGAGGTGTGAGGTAGTACCTCAGAGTTTCTCTAATAATTTTTGTATCTGCATTCCTCTAATCAATAGGGATTCAGAACATTTCTTCATATGACTTCAAATAACTTTTATTTCTTCATCAGAAAATTGACTGTTCATATCCTCTGACCACTTATCGATTGAGGAATGACTTGTATTCTTATCTATATATTTTAGAAATGACACTGGCCGTAAAATTTGTTTCCCAGATTTTTGCTTCACATCTAATCTTGGCTGCATTGTTTGTTTGTGTGTGTGTGTGTGTGTGTGTGTGTGTGTGTGTGTGTGTGTGTGTGTGTGCAAAAACTTGACTTAATGTAATCAAAATTATTCACTTTTCATTTCGTAGTGTTCCGGTTTTTTTTTTTCCCCATAAATTCCTCAAAAGCAAAATTCTTTATCCTCTTCCCTAAATCTTTTTCTCCAAATATTAAAAAATCACCAAAAGTAACAATGTCGCAGTCACCCTTGACTCTTCCATTTTTCATTCCTCAATAGTTAATCACTTGCTACAGCTAGTTGATTCTACATTTTGTGGCTTTCCTTTCATCTGTGCCTTTCTTCCAAATCTCTCCTACCGTAGTGTGGGTCTTCCATTTACACTATTACTATGGCCTCCATGCTTTGGCTCTCTCCCTTCTCTCATTCTTTCCTGCACATACCTGCCAAATTTATCTTCCTGAAGCATAAATCTGATCATGGCACTCCAGTTTCAAAACCTTCTGTGGCTTCCCATTGCATTAAAGATCTTCCATAATCCTGTTTGCATCTTCCTTGCCAGCCTTATTTCATCTTTCTTCCTTTGACAGCTAATTTCACTTGCCTAACCTGGACTTTACTTAATGTTATTGCCTCATCCTCTCCAGCCCCCTCCACTCCAAAACTGTCTTGATTTTATCATGTAAATATGTTGTTTGTATTTAGTTATTAACATGTTTCTTCCTCATTGAATTCTGAGGTTCTGGAGAGAAGTGACCACTTTTGTCATTCTCTGTAGCCTGAGCAATTAGGAGGGTGCTCGGCTTATGTAGACACCAAATATATACTTTGGTTTGGCTGAGCCTCTCAACTTCCTTATCTCCTTTCAGTGCTTAGCTCTGGTAACATTCGTGGCTTCTTATATAAACCTCTTTTTCTATTCTATTTTGTTATGAAGATGTTCTCTTTTTTTGGTGTCCCTTACATTCACATTACAAAAACTTAATTAAATGTGACTAGTTAATGAGCAAGTTAATTGGTTGAATTGATGTTCAATATTAAATTTTTAGAAGAGCATTTTAAAAAATAAGTTTTGGGGACAGCTAGGTGGCGCAGTGGATAGAGCACCAATCCTAAAGTCAGGAAGACTTTAGTTCAAATATGGCCTCAAACACTTAACACTTCCTGGCTGTGTAACTCTAAGCAAGTCACTTAACCCCAGTTACCTCAGGAAAAAAAAAAAATTTAGCATGGAGTTAGGAAACCAGGCTTGAAATCCCAGCTCTTAAACTTGCTAGCAGTGTAACTAAGCACTTCACATTTCTTAGGCCTCAATTTTTACATCTGTAAAATAATGATAATATTTGGGCTGCTTTGCTTACCCCACAAGAGTTATTGGTAGGAAACTCTCTGTATAAATAGGTGTGAGTTATTCCTTGTTCTTTGCAGCTCTTCCTTTTTTTTTTTTTTTTTTTTTTTAAATTTAAAAAAAATTGTCTTTCATTACAGTTTTATTAGCTCCTTTCATACTAGCTGATAAATGAAGTGGATGCCATGTAGCCAAAGTAAAAAGAATTGTATACTGGTGGTCTTAGAGGCCAGTAGCTATCAACTACTGCCAGGACCCCTTTTCCCACCATCAGGAAATAAAAAAAGAAAACTTTTTGTAATTCTATTTGTGGTTAGAATCTGATAAAGGAGGGCAGAGAAAGGAGAGTGGATAGAAAATAGCTTTTCTTTTTATTTATCCACAATTGAGTGGAATAATTCAGTGGTTCTATTGGGAGAATAAGTTGTATAATATAATAGCCATATGACAATAAGTTTGAATTATGAGAGCTTGAAAAATGGAGTATAAATAAGGGAATAAGGAGTGGACTCACCTGATATGTAAGAATGAACAAAGAAAGGAGATGGTGAGTGCAAAGGCAAATGTAAAACTGATGAGTCCAGGCAGCAGCAATAGGAGGAAAAGACTTTTAATCAAACTTGAGTTCATCATTTATCTGGATCATATTTTTTTTTTTTTTTTTTTTTTTTTTTAGTATTTTCTAATCAGTTTTGGGAAGAAAGTAATTGATAGGAGGAAGGACAGGTGATAGTATATCATTCTAAGTTCTATGACATTTGACATTTCTAATAGCTGTCTTAGGAGATCTTCACTATAGGCTTACTTAAATACCTCATAGCATAGGAATCTTCAGGCCTTTTGAAAATTATCCTACCAAGTTAGATTTTTTTTTTTAGTATATTAGTATATTAAACTATATTTAGTTACAAATTATATTTGTTTTGTGAAGTTTACAGAAGCTCATCGCCGTGTCAGCTACAGGAGTTCTGAACTACCATTTGTTAAATCATAAAGGGATTGCAGTTTATTACAACAAAGGACAGAAATCACATATCCTTATGTCTCAAAGGAAACAGATAACTATATTCTGTCCATTTTGAAGCCTAATCTTATGGGGTAGGGATCATTATTATCTGAAATAATATTCTTTCAGCACCCAATCAATATTGTATAGAATATAGAATATTCTATATTCACTTGTCATTTGCTTTATACATTCTTAAGTAATTCTCTCTCATTAAGCTTCACAGGATATGCAGTTTGTAAAAGATATCATTCTTCATATTCTAAGATAATGTTGAACCACCATCATGTACCAAAAAATATTTACCAGAGTACATTAGTTCAACATTAGTGACTGATATAATTTATTCTGTTCTATTCATACTTATGCTGTAGGGTTAAGATTTGATTTAGAGGTGTGCAATATATTTTCCCTAATTGTCCTATGGGAGTTTATAGAAGTTGTCCTCCTAAGTACTATCTTTAGCATGTTGGGTACTTTTTAAGAGGGATAATCTTTGTGATTTCTTTCTACTCCAACTCTTTTTTGATTTTGTGGAAAAATTTTAGAAGATAATTGAATTTGAACTGAAGGGCAGAGAGGGGTGTTGGTACAGCATCAATAGGGGTTGAGTATTGATTGAATTGCAAGTTTTTCTGTTATCTGGAACTTACCTTCAAACTGCAGTGCATATTCTTAACTTAATCTATTCTTCAGCTTTGTAAAACCAAATTGTATTAAACAAATACATAAAATGTTTTTACATTGGAAGCTGTCTGAAAACATTAATTGAACTGTGCAGGTCTTTTAATACTAGTCATTTAAGCTAGAAACTTTTTTAGTGACCCTCTGTTCAGCTTGTTCCTCTCTATCCCTTACTGCATTATAAAACCACAGGTTATAAAATCAGTGGTGGAATTTTGAAGACTTGTCTTGCCAGTTTGCAACTTTCAAATGTATATAAAATGTTTTCCTATCTTAAATAATTTAACTTAGAATGTAGTAGTATAATTATTTTGACAGAGAAATGTTACATATTGCAATATTTCTTCTACTTAATGCACACATTTTTACTTTGAAAGAGATACATCGTGTAAGACAAAAAAAAACCACAAAAAGTAAGGATTAAATTGAATGAGTGACAAACTAAGCTACTTTTATTTAGAAAATAAGAATAAATAACACTCTATTAGTGTCAAATATTATGAACTTAGAATGTGAAATTTTTATTTATACACATTTTCTTATAATGCCACAGGTGAAAGCTTAAACATTTGTAAGACATGAAACCAGTTGCTCACTTGCAAAATGATTGTCGAATGCTTTATATAATTCCTTTTTCTCACTGTACTTACCAAAACACTAAAATTTCTCTGTATTTCCCCCCACCTACACATACAAATTTATTTATGAAGCTCCCAAAAATTGCATATTAAAGATTCAAGAATGCAGAAGAAAAGTGTGAAATGGTTCAGTCTCTAGGGAAATTATTCAGTAGAATATGTTCTATGGTCTCTGTTACTAAAGACTTTATCACATTTCTAAAATATGCCATAGTAAATTTATTAGTATGCCATAAAGAAATTTTCTAAATAATTAAGACTAAACCACACTTGTCAAAATAAATGAATGAAACACATTTTTGAATCATGTTTCTTCCCTTATTGCTCATTTACATAATTCAGTAACCACAGAGGTCTCTCAGTCTTTGGTGTGAATTAGCAAGGTTCTACTATTCCTTGCCATTTTGCAGGAATTTACACTACTATAGAATTAATTATTCCAGTTGTGGATTAACAGGGGAACTGTTGAAGGGTGCAGCCAGAGCCTAGTGTCACAAGGCCCAGATCCAAAGACAAGTGACAGAGACACCTAGCAAACTCAAGTTAATAGACTACAGAGATTTTTGAATGAAGACACTTAATTTATTTCAAGAATAAGAAATCAGTAGTATGAGAGCAATTTGAACAAAATTTGGCTGACTAAGCCTTCTTATAGTTGGTGTGCCAGGTTAATCACTCTTGTTTATCTGCATGTAGCTCAACAAATGTCTGGCCATGCTTTTCTTAGACACAGCAGATTTCCAGTTAGGTTTTCACTGTTTTAAGGAGGTTTTTGTACAAATTAAATATATGTAGATGTAAAATTCTTTCCCTACATAAGGGGAATTGTGCCTTTCAGCTGCAGAAATGCTCATCTCTTTTATAGGATATTTGTTATCTGTTTTCTTTTATTTTTCTGTTATCCTCAAATGAATTATAAAAATCAGGATTAAAAAGAAAGTATAACCTGTCATCCAGCTCTCTCTCATTAACATTATGGAAGTACTCCTTATGACTAGATTTAGATTCTACTTATTTTATTAATATTGGGATTTTCTATCTGAAACTTTTTTAAGGATTAAATTAAAACTTTATTTTCCTCTTCATTATGCATGATTTCTTCCCTATTTCCATCCTTATTTCCAAGCTAAATATATAGTCCACTAAATATATAGTCCATCTCAGGAAATTTTCATTTTCTCTAATATGCTTAAAGGATATTGTCCTTCTTAGAGACAGTATACTTTAAAAATCATTTTCAGCTTAGGTACATCCCAGTGCCAAAATTAATAATTTCAGTGATAATAAGAACATAAATGAGCAGAGAAGGAAGGAGTTGACTTGTAGTGCTCATAGTGAATACTTAATAGATGCATTGGATCAAAGGTAATCAAAGAACCATTGTACCTATTTTTCTCTCAACTGAAGCACTGAACATTTTCTCTGGTTGTCCCCCACACCTAGAATGGTCTCCCTCTTCATATCTACCTATAGCCTTTATTGAAATCCTAGTCAAAATCCTGTCTTTTACAGAATGCTTTTCCTAACCCCTCTTAATTCTAAGTGCCTTTCCTCTTTCAATTATTTTCTGTGTATCCTACATTTAACTTATTTACACATATTCATTTGCATGTTGTCTTCTCCATTAGATGTTGAGCTTCTTGAGAGCAAGCTCAAGCTCATCTAATGAGGAAGACTACTTCCTAAAAGAGAAGTGATGGAATAAAGATGCTGAATGAGTCATTCATTTTTGGATATAGGCACAATAAATAAATACTTCTTTGATGATTAATGTAAAAGTTCTTTGAGAAAAAGAGAATGTTGTTAAATTTTCTGTTTCCTAAAATGCCTAGCCTTGGAGTGGGCTTATAGGAAGCCTAGTCGAAGTGGTAGCCAAGTAAAAACTTGAAAAATATTTGTTGAATGAACGATTCAAATACATTGTACAAAGCATCCAGAGTGCATGAAAAATTTAAGAACTCTCACCCATGTTTCCTCATCTTTATTATTTATTTTAATATAAATATGTATATAATACAAATATATGTTTATATATTTTATGTGTATTATTTTATATATATGTTATATTGATATCATGTGTATGTATATGTGATAATTAGCAGGAATGGACAGATCAAGTAAAGATTTTTAAAGATGAGGAAACATGGACATGTTTGTAGGCAGTAGGGGATAGCTCAGCAGGCAGGAAGAGACTGAAAAGAAATAAAGAGGACATAAATAAGGAGGAGATGGGATGGAATGGTGAGAGAGGAAAAAAAAAAATCCAGAAAAAAATAAGTGAAACATAGCATGTGTTGATTTACATTTATCTTCTTGATTTACATTCCATCATAGTTCTTTTTTTGGATACAGATGGCATTTCCTAGCCAAAGTTTATTGGGATTGCCTTGAATCACTGAACCACTGAGAGGAATCAAGGCTTTCACAGTTGATCATCACACATCCTGTCTGTTCCTGTATACATTATATTCCTGGTTCTGTTTGTTTTGCTCAGCATTAGTTCATGTATAATCTTCGTGGTCTTTCTAAAATCAGCGTGTTCATAATATTTTTTATAGAACAGTACTATTCCATTACCTTCATATGCCACAATTTATTTAGCCATTCCTCAGTTGATTGACATCTAATCATTTTCCAATTCTTTGCTACCACAAAAAGAGCTGCTACAAACATCTTTCCCTCTCCTATGATTTACTTGGGATACAGCCCCAGTAATGGTTCTGCTGGGTCAAAGAGTATGCACAGTTTTAACCCTTTGGGCATAGCTCCAGATTGTTCTCCAGAATGGTTGGATCAATTCACCATTCCACCAAGAATGCATTAGTGTCCCAACTTTCCCACATTCCCTCCAACATTAACATTATCTTTTCCTATCATCTTAGCCAAATCTGAGACGTGTGAGGTGGTACTTCAGTGTTGCTTTGATTTGCATTTCTTTAATCAATAGTGATTTTGGAGTATTTTTATAGGTGGCTTTAATTTTGTCATCTGAAAATTGTGTGTTCATATCTTTTGACCATTTGTCAATTGGGGAATGAGTTGTATTATAAATTTGACACAGTTCTTTATATATTTTAGAAATGAGATCTTTTATCAGAAACACTAGCTATTGAAATTTTTTTGGCTTTGTACTTTCCTTTCAATCTTGTTTCTGTTGGGTTTGTTTATGCTAAGACTTTTTAATTTAATGTAATCAAAATTGTCTGTTTTTGCGTTTCATAATTTTCTCTAATTCTTCTTTGGTCATAAATTTGTCCCTTCTCCAAAGATCAGATAGGTAAATTACTGCTTGTTCTTCTAATTTGCTTATGGTATCACTCTTTATGTCTAAATCATATATCCATTTTAACCTTAATCTTAGAGATTTAGGTCTATGACAAGTTTCTGACATTATTTTCAGTTTTCCCAGCAATTTTTGTGAAATAATGAGTTCTTATCCCAGAACCTGGATTTGAAGGGTTTATTAAATGCTAGATTACTATTGTCATTATTATTGTTATGAGTATTTAACCTATTCTACTAATCTACCATTATTTCTTAGCTAGTACCAAATGGTTTTGATAACTGCTGCTTTATAATATAAATGATAGGTCTGGTACTGCTAAGCCACCATCCTTTGTTTTGTTTTGTTTTGTTTTGTTTAATTAATTTCCATGATATCCTCAATCTTTTGCTCTTCACATGAATTTTGTTATTATTTTTTCTAGCTCTGTGAAATAATGTTTTGGCAGTTTAATTGGTTTGGCACTGAACAAGTAGACCTATTTAGGCAAAATTGTCATTTTTATTATATTAACTTAGCTTACCCATGAGCAATTGATATTTCTCCAGTTGTTTAGATTTGGCCTTATTTTTGTGAGAAGTGTTTTGTAATTTTGTTCATATAATTCCTGAATTGTCTTGGCAGGTAGACACTGAAATATTTTATTTTGTCTACAGTTATTTTTAATGGAATTTCTCTTTCAGTCTGTTGCTGCTGCTAGGCTTTGTCAATAATACATAGAAGTGCCAACGATTTGTGCATTTTGCTTGTGCAAAATTAACTAGTCCTATCCTTTAAGTAATTTGCATTCAATCCAAGGTACATCATATACACATTTAAGTATATACAAGGTAAATACATAGTCATTTGTAGGGGATGTTGCTAGCAACTGAGAAAATCAGGAAAGGCTTAGAAGAGGTGACATTTAATCTGGACTCTGAAGTAATGGAGATAAGGTAATGAATCCATCCCAGGTAATAAGGTACAGTATGGGTAGTTAGAAGATGGAAGTTTGAGGAGTAAGAAACCCATTTTGGTTGGGTCATGGAGTATGTCAAGAGGAATGATATAGATCTAGATGACTGATAGGAACTACGTTGATGATTGCAGAGATTGTAGAGAAGCACTGGAGTTTATTAATCAAAGTAGTGACATGATTAGACCTTTGCTTTAGAATAGTTACTTTGGTAGCTCTCTAAAGGATATGTGAGAGAGGAGAAATATTTAAGACAAGGAGAACAATTAGAAAATTGCCAAAATTGTCCAAGCAAGCAATGATAAGGGCTTGATTTAGAAGGGTGGTCATGTAAAACAGCAAGGAGGATACAAGTGTAGACATTGTAGAGGTCTGTGAAGAGAAAGGATTCAAGGATAACCCCAGAGTTGTCAACCTGTGTCATCAGAATAATGATGGCATCCTCAGCAGAAAAAAGGGAAGAAGGATAGATTTGGGGAGAAGGTAAATTTCTACTTTAAACATGCTGAATTTGAGATGAGATGCTTACTGCACACTTTCTCAATGGATGAAGGAAGAACTGGAGGGAAGGAAAGAATTTGAAATTCAAAATTTTAAAAAGTGTTGTTTAAAAAGTTATTCTAATTTAAAAACAAATTCATTTTAAAGTGGCATTAGGCAGCTAGTAATGTGGACCTGAATTTAGGAGAAAGCTCATTAAATATTAGATTGATTAATCAAAGAGTCATCTGTATTTGCATGGTATTGAACTCATCCAAATGGTAAGATCTCCAAGAAAGGTAAATATATAGAAAGGACATTATGAAGTTAGCCACTTTAATTCTTACAGTTAAGTTTTATTTTGAAATTAATGTGCTCTTGTAAGAAGTGAGTTAAATAGAAGAGTGTCTGTTAATTCTTAGTGATCCATGCTAACAGAAGACAAAAAATTTGATCCAAAAATCACTTCTATGGGGGATTTAGAATTCACATGGACTTGTTACTATCTATCGTGTCATGATAGACATCTATTGTGTCATTGGTTCTTTTGTAGTTGTTACAATACTTTATATAGCTTAGAAGTCAAGTCTTTATTAGAGAAATTTCCTGCAAATTTCCCCTCATTTAAGTTATTCCTTCTACTTCAAACTGCATTTTGCTTGTGCAAAAGCTTGCAGTCAAATTGTCCAGTTTATCTTTTATGATCATCTAGCCCTTATTTAGGCAAGAATTCTGCCCCCCATATATAGTTGTGAAAATTATCTTCTCTGCTTCTCCAATTAAAAAAAAAGATGTTATATTTATACCATCTAGTCATAAGAGCATATTATAGTAGGGGGTATGAGGCATTGGTCTAAATCTGATTTTGGCAGATTGCTTTCCAGAGTTCCCAAAGTTTTTGTTTAATAGGGAACTATTAATAATTGATATCCTTGGATTTATTGATATTCAATTGCCTTTGGATTTTGTTTGCCCAATCTGTTACATTGAATAACTTCTTGTTTTAACCAAGACCAAATAGTTTTGATGACTATAACTTTATGGTAGATTGGATTATGATACTGCTAGTTTCTCTTTATACCTATTATTTTGTATTATGAAAATTTGACCTTTAAAAAAAGGCTTGGATCTTAACTTTAAAATTTCATTCTAAGAGGGTGAATATAAAAGCTGAATATTTTAAAAAAAAATTAGTTTCCCAAGTAATCCATTACTTAATCAATTTTCAAATTGTTCTACAGGATAAAAACAACTTAATTGATTTTATTTTAGAACCTAGAATACACTAGCTAGTCTGTTAAATTAGAATTCTCTGGAGCTTTTTAAATCTCTCTTCATCAAATATTCATTAAGCTTTTAATGTTAAGGAATAAAGTTTTAAAGGAGGTTGCAGAAAGGAGAGTAAACTAAGATATATTTACAACTTTTAATGACTCACTGATTTCTTATTTTAACAGCGTTATAAACTTTTTACAGGGAAGTAACGCTTGCACTGTATAAACTTTAAAAAAAAACATGCTATAATTGTGATTTGTTAATGCTGTTATTCAACTCAACAGTCATGTTGTGTATTTACTACCTTCAAGGCAACATGGTAAAGTGGAGGCAAGAATATTTTCAAAGTCAAAATTATATTGGTTCAAATCCACCTTATAATTCATATTGGCACAGATCAGACCATGTCATTCTTCCACCCTCACCCCATTCAATAAATAGCAGTGGCTCCCTATCACCTACAGGATCAAATTTCAAAAGTTTTTTGGCATTCAAAGCCATTTATATCTTAATCCATCCTCTCCTACCTTTCTAGAATACCTTAGTTCCTGCCACATATTCTTCAGTCCAGTGTCTTTATTCTTAATGTCTGTTGCATTTCCCAACACTGGATATTTTCAGTCTGTCCCCCATATCTAGAATGTTCTCCCTCCTCATCTCCACTTCCAGATAAAGAGGTGGAGGACTCAATAATTTTTTTGGATATAACCAATTCAAAAATTTGTTTTACTTAACAGTTACATGTTTGTAACAGGAATTTTCTTTTCTTTTCCTCTCTTGGCGCAGCAAAGAAAGGTAAAAGATTCTTGCCAACTGAACATATGTTTTTAAAAACATAAAATTATATACAGTTAGTGGCTCTATGAAATGCTATAGTGAACATTCTGTAAAACATTTTGGAATTATGTTCCCCAGAATGAACTGTGCATACCCTGTGATTCAGCAATACTAGTACTAGCATCTGTGCCTCAAAGAGATCAAAAGGGAAAAAAAAAAGTCCTTTATGTACAAAAATATTTATAGCAGCTTTTTTGATATTGATGAAGAACTACAAAAAATGGAAATGCCCATCGCCCAAGAAATAGATAACAAAGTAGATTAATGTAATGGCATTACTATTGTGCTTTAAGAAAAGAAGGGACAATTTCAGAGAAACCCAAGATGACATATATGAATTTATCTAGGGTACAATGATCAGAACTGGGAGGACCATGTACATATACATACACACACAAACACAGAGTCCCATATTATTTGATCAATATATTAATTAAAGTATACCATTCTCATTATACGAATAATGACAATAATATTTAAAAGCTAATCATTTTAAAAGACATAAGAATTCTGGTCAGTGCATTAATGAAACCATGACTTCAAAGGATTGATGATGAATAAATCCACCCTTCTTTTGAAAGCAAAATGATAGAATAATATGCAGGGTGATAACATTTTTATACATGGCCATTGTGAGAATTTGTTTTTCTTGACTATGCTTATTTGTTGCAGAACTAAGTAAAGTGCTATTTGGTGTAGGAAAAGCTAGGTTCACATTCAAACTTTAGTATAGAGTAATTATTATCATTTAATCTTTTACCTCAACCCAACTGTACATGATTTATAAGTGAGTCACTTTTAAACATTTGCTGTATGGCAAACACTGGGGGGTAAAAAAGAACAATCCCTACTTTCAAGGAGTTTATACTGTATAAGGAAATGGTGACCAGGAAAGAATATTTTAGTTTGAAAAGTTACAAGGAATGCATGGAGTCACAGGGGAGTAGATTGACATACTTTTTCCTGTAATAGTGGGAGTATTGATTTCATCACAACTGGAAGGGGGCAGGTGAAAGCTGGATGCAATAGCAGGCTGATTATCAAGAAAGTGGTTGGGGGAAAAAAATGAAGTACAGCTGGAGCAAGTAAACTGATATATTGGACTATCTCAATATTTTGGGACTCCCAGCCAAAACTAAAAGTTAAGGTCTCAGATCATGGTCTTAGAAACATGATTGGAGAATGATTATGACCTGGAGTGTTGGAGGAAATTGCTACTCTGCAATTACCTACCCTAGAGGAAATCACAGATCCTTCAAAGTTATTTGTTTTAGTTCCCCTACTAGATTATACATCCCTTGAAAGTAGAATAGTTTTATGAACTTGCCACATATAGTGCTTTGAACAGAGTAAGTAATCAACAAATATGTCATATCATTATACCTATTATTCTTTCTGGGAAAATTTTACAGCACTTTTCCAATTCTAGAATTTCTCTTAAGCCACAGCCTAGCCTTACTATAAAATTGTTAGGATTTATAGAGCTACATTACAGTATTCATTTAAAAAAATTTTTTTAACAAACAGTAGAGACTTATCACTGTCCTAGACAGTGAAGGGGAATATAGAGTTCACCATAAAATAAGTCTTTTGGAGAGATCCAACGCTAACAAAAATAAGTATAATGTACAAAATAACATGAATTGGTATATCAGGTCCAATAAAAGTTCTAAGAAAGAAGATAATTAACGACTGAAGGAATAAAGAAAAGTTTTATGGAGGATCTGACATTTGTGTTGGGTTTTAAAGGATAATGAAAAAACTGAGTCTAGAGTAGCTGTTGCATTGGGTGAGGGATGGAGAGAGAGAGAATAAGGTTGAATTCTCCCCGTCCCCATTTGAAAAACATAAAAAGGAGAGGTAATTACTCTTCTGGAATTATTCTCCTCATCACTTCATCTGAATTGCATCTGAAGTTTTCAAGCAGCTCCTTACTGGTCATCCTCTATATACAGTCATTTTCCAAGTATGGTCATGTTTGTATCTATAATATCTCTTAGATCCCTGTTCTCATGTCTACTCACACTAGGGGCATTTCCCTAATAAGGCCCTCTTCCCCATCTCTGATTTCCAGGGTCCTCCTTCCTAAGCTGCCAGAACAGCCTTCCTCAACGTGTTCACACAAGGGTCCTGCCGCCTTCTGGCCTCCATCCCCTGATAGTTGTGGTTTCTTTCAGGGCTGAGCTCTTCTGTTGTGTTCTGCCAGAAGCTGTTCCCCACGTCTTCCTTCTCAAAACATTTGCTTACAACTCTCTAGGTTGTATAGATGATTATTAAAGATGTATTATCTCTGTAGGGTATGAACTCCATGAGAGGGCAAGAACTCTTTCATTTTTTTCCTTATATTTCCAGGGATAGAGAGAGACAGACACAGAGAGCATATTAGGTAGTAGCTGCAGTGCGGGTTCAAGAGGCAAGAAGACTTGACTTCAGATCCTACCAGAGATACTAGCTGTGGACTTTGCATAAGTCACTTCTGCCTCAGTTTCTTCTACTATAAAATGGGATAATAACACCATTTCACCTGCTGGGTTGTTGGGAGGATAAAATGAAAACATATGTGTAAAACATCTTGCAAACCCTCTCTGAAAATGCTACCTATTATTATCATCATGATTTAGGTGCTTAATTGAATACCTTTTGAATTAGAGAAGAGTAGAAGAGAACAATAAAGAGAAAGTAGCAGATCAAATTGTCACTCTTGCTATCCCTTCCCCAGCCCCTTGCAGCATTTGTACTTCTGGTGGGCAAAAGAACAAATGCTCATGTTGTTGAGGACACAGATTTGTGGTTTGGGGGAAAGAGAGAGCACACAATAAGTGTGTTGGGGTATATGTGGGTGCAGGGATGTGGTTTTTTCCTGTGTCTGTAAATCTGCTTGTGTGTGCCTATGGATCCATGCTTTAACTGTAATGTGAAATATTCTGCTAAAATAATTGTTTCACCATTGAGCTATTAAAGCAAGAAGCTTGAGAAGTTAGAAATTCTATTCCTGGTTTGCCTCTGGCTCATTTTGTGACATTGGGCAAGCCTTATCCATCTTTAATTTAGTTGTCATATATTCAGTAAAGGGTGATGCTGTGTGTTTGTAAAGCACTCTGAAATTCTTTGATGAAAAGAACTGTATGAGTGCAAAGAGTACAATTGAGTACAATTGTTTTTATCATCATCATTAATAATATATTTGATTTTATTCCATGGGAGATGCTTAATATCATCTCTAATGTGACTGAATATTTCCATATCAAGATGTTGATAAATAATTCAGTACATCTTTGTTTTAAAATCAAAATAAAATAGCCAAAATAAATTTCATTAATAAAATACCAATACCAAATTAAATGTATCTGTAGTACTTTCTATTGTTTTTTTTTTCCTCCTTAAAAAAGTGGTTACCAACAAAATAAGACCTTTAATTACTGCCAATCTTTTCTTGAAAGTAACAGTGCTTATCTTGAGTAGCTTGAACTGTAAGTGGTATTCACTACACAGTGGGGTTGTAATATGATTATGAAGTGTACAAGTCAATGATAAATAAGCTTGATAAACCATATATTTGTATTAGAAATAATATTTGAATTATCAACTGAATAAAAAGGCAGCAACTGCTGGTTTCATGGGGAGGGCTCATGGAAAAAATAAAGTGCACTAAGTACATTTGTATATGTCTATATGCAGCATAGGAGCATTTTGAACTTAGCTGTGTTTTGAATACATATTGTATAAATTACTGGAAGAATTTTTAAATCTGTGATGCTTGTATTAAGGCTTCCAAATTTGGACTTTTTTCTTAATATTTCAATTTACATATTGTTAAAGACTTTTTTTAGGCTTCCAGTATTTGTAAGTAATTCAAAATAGACTGCACCTAACAAATATTATTTGTACTTGTTCCATTAAGGGAAAGTTAAAATTTTTTTTTTTCTTTTCCCTTTTCTGGGCATTCTCATAGGTCAAATGTGATTGAAAATCTCCCTTCCAAGATTTGGGTCATTTAAAATCATGTAGTAAATATTCAGAGCCTTTACTCTAAATACAATAAATTATAATTCTGACCATGTTACACCCTCCTCACCTTCCTATTCAGTGAACTCCAGTGGTTTTCTATTTATTTCCATGTCTAGAATATTCTTCTTCATCTCTGTCTCAACTAAAGGTCTTGTACATTACTCTTGGCCAACCATAATATAATAGTTTGTGTAATTATTTAAAGTTTGAGGAGAGCTTTCTACATAAGATAGGTAGCGTGAATATTATTGTTAAATTTCTAGAAGAGAAAATTGAGGGTCAAAGTGGTCAAATAACAAAACCATGGAATTTAGTGCTGGAAAGAACTTCCAAAAATGAGTTTCCAAAAAATAATTAATCCAATTATTATTATGATAAGTATTAGAACTTATTTTCAGGCCTGGGCTGTTTCCAGTCCCCATTCCCTACCCTTACCTCCTTTCCATGTTTGCCCATCCAAGTGATTCAGATTTTTCTGTTGGTTCCTTTTGAGGTTTAACAGTAAAAATTTCCCTTTCTGTCACATTAACAAAGATTTATATACCAAGAATATTGGATGGCTTCAGTAACTTGGCCTGGAGTCAGAAAGCCTTGAGTTTAAATCTAGCTTCAGATACTTAATAACTGGGGCAGCCTGGGCAATTCACTGAACCTCTGTCTGCTTCAGTTTGATTAGCTGTGATATGAGATAATAAAAGTAACATATCTCTCCCAGGGTTATACACACACACACATACACACACACACACGCACATACATGACCTGAGCACAGTGCTTGTCACCTAGCAGGTAATTAATAAATACTTATTCTCTCCCTCCCTGCTTTGTTCAGTAATGTTCATTTTGGTGTAATTACCATATTTGCATGGTTTTAAGTTGACAGTTTGAAGGCCTTTTTAAGCCTCTCCTTTGTCCAGTCACCAGCTATCACCATTCCCTGATGCCAGTGGGACTGCTCAGTCATTCTTTCATCTCTCGGGTTTAATTCACTGACATTCTTGCTCACCTTCATGAAAACAGATGACTTTCTGGGAGGCTCTTTTATTTCAGCAGCCATTAGCTTCTTATACAGCTCCCACGTGCCAGCATACACACCCAGAATGGCGGCATACCAACACCAGGTTCAGGAAGTCACACTTCTCCTTGGCACAGTGCATGGCAGGCCAGGAAAGATGAATGCTTATTCATTTGAATATCTTTGTATAGAAAAATGTATTTTTTTGTTTTCCTTGGGCAGCAAGGATCCTGGAATATTGAAGAAAGGACCTTCCTTTGAAAACAAAATCTAATGTAGCATGGTATGAAATGGCAGAAGCATAAAGTAAAACTCAGGTCTTCTTTGATCTCCCAGGCCTGTTTCCTCAAATTCCACTAGCTCTATGACTTTGGACAAGTTACTTAAACTTTTCATCTGTAAAGATGAAGAACTGGGCTGGATCATATTCACTATCTCTTCCAGCTTCTGAAATGCTGTTTTTCTGCCTCAAAGTATTAAAACACAGGAGATTATGAATATCAAGTGTAAGGAACCTCCTAGAACATAAGAATTACAGGGGAATGACACTCCCTTTAGAGGAAAATATCTTCCTACTATTTGCTAAATGTATAGTTAAGATTTTTATAATAAAGTTTTAACACTCCATCCCCACCAAAAATGATAGTTTGTGTATGCATGTGACTATTGGATCCAGTAACACTAAGCGGGTAATTCCACGATATAAGATGTCCATTTATCCCTGGTCATTTCAAGGTGATGTTTAGAAAGATGGTGGTTAAATCTGCCTTTGAATTGTGCCATATAGAAACAACTTGTATATTTTCAACAGGCTTGTAGGCTTCTGTGGACTTCCGACCATAGTGGGGTTTAGCTGTTCTCTCTTACCTACAAAGGTACCTTTATTACCACACACCCTTCCACCCCCTCCCCACACAACTTTCATAATTATAATTAAGGAACAAAAGGAGTTGTTGGTTGATATGTTTGTGAAGGCTTTGGAGGATGGACCATGTTTTGTTTTGTTAAATTCTTATTTGATCACCTTGGTTTCATATGACTTGCACTTTTCCCTCTAATTAAATAAGGTAAGAATATTTTTATCATAATAGTTATGAACAAACTTAACCAATCACCTTTGAGCACATGGGCATCTCTGCAGCACTCCTTTTAGAATACCACATGCTGTAATGCAAATTATCGCATTAGCTATCCAAACGCACCATTTGTTTTTAAATATTGGAGTGTTTACATGACTTTTCCCCTTATCTTCCCTCCCCACTTCACTATTTTATTGTCATTGCAATGGCAGGTTTATTTAAGTGTTTTAATATTTTTACTTCTGTTATTTTTATGTATTCCTACATCTCCATAATGTCACTTTTCAAAGTCTTGAAATGTTACGATATTCTGTAGCTCCATTCCAGTTGCTTTCAGTTTTCATTAATAACCTTTTGATCTCACCCATATTGTGCACTTGAGAAATAAAAGTGAATTTGACCTTACTGCCTAACAACATTATAGATAGTTACCAATTCTTTCCTCAAGACCAAAGGCTGCCTTTTAAAAGCTTTAGATCTCTAAGGGGCTAGTTTAGATTTTGCCTCTGTTTGAGTAAAAAAATACATTCCTATATTCTACCCAGAAAGAGTCCTGTCTCTTCCCTAATTTTTCCCTGTATCTCTAGACACAGTTGGGGCCTCAAAATTTTGTATAGTTATTCTGGAGTCTGCCATTAGAGTCTTAGAAACTTAATGAGCTCATGGACTTTTATATTTCTCCAAGTCCACACAAATACTTACAGAGAAGTGGACACCCACAGAGGAATTCCATTTTCTCAGGGACAAGGTAGATGAGATGAATCATATTTCCCATGGCAATAATTTTTTAAGTTTTATATTCTTTCTCTCTCTGTCTCTCTCCCCTCCCTCATCTTTTTTTCCTCCCTCCCTCCACTATCACCCCCAGTAGACAAAAATGAAAGAAGAGGAGAAAGAATTAAAACAAAGAACAAAGAAAGGAATAAGAATGTGGAGAGCCTTCATCTTCAGTTCTCCAGAATTAGGGATTGTTTTTGCATTGGTCAGAGCTCCTAATTCTTTGTCCTTTTTTTTTTTTTTTTTTTTTTTTTTTTTGTCTTTGCAGTGTTGTTATATGAATTATTCCTCTGCTTGTGATGCACTTTACTCTGCATCAGTTCATACAAATCTTCCTAAGTTCTTCTGAAACTGCCCTTTTGTAATTTTGTATGACATGATATTCTATTGCATTCATAATCCATAATTTATTCAGCCATTCTCTAATTGTTGAGTGCTGTGTCACTACAAAAAGAGTTACTATAAATATTCCTGTAATCTCTTTGTGATAATGATATTGCTTAGCAAAGGAATGTACACTTTAGAAATTTTTTTCATTGTAATTCCATCAAGTAAAACTTTTGGGCCACATGACAAGAATGGCATGATGAGCAATTAGAGTTAGTTTGTAATGTGCACTATTGAAAGGAATTCCTAAATCAGTGAAATCAGAGATCCATTTTTATATTTTGAGATCTATTCATGACACTGATTAAAAGCTTCTAATACATTTAATCCTAAATAATAAATTCTTTACTAGTTGTTTTTAAAAGTATTAGAACTTAGTATAGAATATTAATAGGATTGGAATTCTAAGTCCATGACTCAGTATATTATTTTCATTGTTTTATGGTAAAACACATAAAATTATGAGGATAAATCATGAGATGCAGAGCCTAGACATATAAAACTGTCCATTGCAAATCATAGCCCACTGTACTTCCAGAAACAGTAAGAATTTTTTTCAACACCAAAAATGAATATTAGTAGATACTAATAACCAGTCTGAAGCCAGTATTCATAGGTCACAGTGAATTAGCACCCTTAGCACCTTTATTTCTAAATAGCCCAAATTTGACCTTTTGGTTTGCTTTGACTTGATGTATTTAAGTAGGAAATGGTTGCCTTTTTGTTGTTATTTAAATATACTTTTTTTTTTTTTTTTGGCAAAATATACCAGGATTGTATCTTTGTAATATTATAGGTTTGGAGATTGGTAAGGGGTTTGTTTGGGTTTTGTTTAGTTTTAGAAACAAGTGCCATTATTTTTTTAAAATACTTTTAGGGCTATTGGTGGTAGCAGGATTCATAAATACTTTTGAAACCTGACTATAGCTATTGGTCAGCCTGCCTTACTTCTCCTTCCTCTGTTTTTGTGAACAACTGATCAAATTAGATTCGTCACTCATGGCTTATGGTGATTTGAAATTGAAATGGAATATATTAAACCAGCCAACCACACTGATTACATTGCAAGCCTCATTTAATTTCATACATTCACACATTACAGTGAAAAGCAGCTTTTTTAATGCGTGATTGTGACTGTACCTTGAACAACTCCAAAGGTCATCTGTAATCGGTGCATAATTTGTTAGTGTTAGATATCTGATTTATGAAAGTAGGTTCTGCAGCTTATATTCTCATAAATCTAGTGAGCATCAAAAATCAGATCTATAAGAACTTTAGCTTGGTATGTTTTGTGATATTGTCTTATTCTTCATTGGTCAGTAGACCACAATAAACCATTGAACAGCTGTCATTCCTAAATGGAGAAAGTATCAGTGTTGAGACATTGTAACATGGGGCTATTAAATGATCTCAAGAGTGAAGTCCATTCTGAGTGAGTTTATAAAAACTTCACAGCCTCTTGAATCCAAACTCCAAGAAGACTGAAATAGACATTTTCATTTCACTGACAATAGTAAAAATATTTGTGAGTTTGTTGTGATTTAAAAAACTCAATATTTCTAGGTATTTCAGAGCTGAATTAAAAACTAAAAAGAAGAAAGAATTTAATTCTAGATTTAACAAAATGTCCTTTAATACAAATCATGATGGTAGAGCTTTTGCTGTGTGATAACTTTGAAATCAGTAGGTAAAAAAAAATACAAATTGAGTACTTGGTATGTGTTAGGTAGTATAAGAAACATAAAATATGAATTAGAAATTATACTATCTGTCAACATACAAATGGGGAAATAAGACAAGCACATAGAAAAATAAAAACAAGCCAAATTATTATTATAAACATCAGGAGTGCCTCTGAACTTGGAATATGGCAAGAAGGAACTTTTAAACAATGACAGAACTAAGAAGAGCTGAAGAGCCAAAGATAAGGTACACTACTGGTCATTCGAAAACTAGAAGAAAAAAAAAGAGCAGAGTAATTGGTTACTAAGGTCTTCAAAAAGCTAGCCATTTTGCAAAGATGCAGTGGTTGTATCAGTAGATAGAACACTAGATCAGAAGTCAGGATAACTGAGTTCAAATTCAGTCTCAGATCGTTGCTAGCTGTATTACTTTGAGCAACTCACTTAATTTCTGTCTGTCTAATAGCATCTACCTCCCATACTTATTTTGAGGATCCTATTTGTAAAGTGCCAGGCATGCAGTCAGTACTTATTAATTCTTTCCTTTCTTTTCTAAAAGAAATCAAAGAAGAAAACAGAGATTAGGAAGAAAGTTAGAAAAAGAAAAAAGAAAAGAAAATAGAACTAGACATCAGCATCAACAGTGATCACATTTGATGGAAAATATATTCAGTGACAGAATTAATAGAGGACACTTTTTATATTCTGTCAGATTAGCAATATTATGAGCTTGTTCTGATGTTTTACATTGAGATTGAGGATAACCCAAGATTCTGAAAGATTGGGTTAATGGAGCACAAGCTCTGATACAGTTTTTGTCATGTTGTAAAGCCTATAAGTGTGGACCTAGTGACAGATTTTACATTTTTTTCCAAAGAGCTACCTAACTAATTGGAGAAAGGTTCCAGTATACTGGTCACTTGGTGACACATTATTTGACAATGGCCACCCATAAAATAAAAATATAAAATAGCTCTCAGTGTTATGTAAACTACCACCCCCTTCCTATCGTGGTCAACAGTGTAAATTTTAAAAAAGCATAAATTATTAAAAATCACATGATTTAGACTATTTAAATACTAACTTCACTTGTACTCCATATGAGATGCTTATGCAGTGCCTGAATATACATTATACTAGATAAACTATTTCATATCACTATTAACATTCTTGCTATAAATGTAAACAGGAAATAAAAAGAAGTTGCATCTAAATGGAAGGATGTCTCCCAGAGCAATCTGCCAATCTATCAACATGTGTTAAATGCCCATAATGTGCTAGGCTCTGAGGATACAAGAGCAAAAACAAAACAGAAAGAAAGAATCACTACCCAAATGCAGCTTATGTTCTAATAGGAAAGAGAGAGTTGGTGTGGTTGTCAGAAAAAGGGAGATCTAATGACAATGAATAAGTACAGATATGTACAAAGTAGTTACTTAAAAGGTAGTTTGGAGTGAGGAAGGAGGGTTCAGGAAAGGCTACATGCAGAAGCCACATAATACACAAACTGTGTAAACAAAGTATAGGCTACCTAAATGAGAGAGAATCCAAGAAAGAAAGCACAAACATTAAAGGGGATGGGAAGGGTTTCTTCTTTCCCCACCCCCAGAATATGGAATATTAGCCGAGATTTAAAGAAAAAGCCAATGTCCAGAGTCAGGAGATGTTTCTTACCTGAGTTCCATCTGGGAGGTCCTGCCTGAAATGTAGGGAGCAGAGTGAAAGAAGACTAGAAAGGGAACAAGTGACCAGGTTATGAAGTGCTTTAAAAGTCAAAAAGGATTTTATATTTGTGACCTATAAGGAATAGGGAGCTGCTTGAAGTATATGGAGTAGGGGAGATGGGGGCAATATTATAAATCTTGCAGTTTAGTAAGATTAATTAGGAAACTTGAGTGGAAAACGGACTGGAGGCAGGAGGAACCATAAGCAGTTTATTAAAATCATCCAGGTGAAGTGCTGAGGAATTGCGCCAAGGGGGTAGCAATATCAGAGGACAGAAGATGGCACTTAAGAGATGTGGCAAAGATAGAGTCAGGTCTTTGCATATATTTGGAAAGATAAAATACCATTTAAAGAAAAAAAGAATTTAGCCACAAAAATGAAGAGAGATACAGGACAATAGGTAACAGGAATGGAAGGATCAAGTAAGGTTGTTTGCCTTTTTTTTTTTTAAATACTGAAATATTTCTCTTCTCACCTCAAAATTCTTTACTTATCCTTGTTCAAACAAAGGAACCATAAGATTAAGGGCTATATCTTCTATACTATCTTCGACAGTATCTTTGAGATATTCCATTAAAATCATAATTAGTTAAAGGTGTTGCTTAAAGGGATATGGAATATCCATAGACTGTATCAGTATATATAGGCTATAAATGTAAAACCATTTTTAAATGGTTAGTATAATAACCATTTAAGCATTAAAATAGAGGTTGAAAACCTAGCCATCATTTTTTTTTAATTTGGCTTTTTAATATGATAATTGGCTGATATATTACAGATATTTGGAGGAAATGATTAATCAAAAGAAATCATTCATTATACACTCATATAGAATAAGGTAAATTTTAAATGCTTACATTTCTGTCCTTCAAGTATCAATCACTTCTTTCAAATCAAGAAAGGCCATTTAGTATATTGTTTGCTCCATGGCATAAAGAGTTATTCTGCCTCCCAAAAAACCTACCTATCATCAAAGAATGTCAAGGAGATTTGACATTCAGCAATGTCAATCTCTTTTTCCTTTTTAGCCTAGTTTTCTTGCTACTCGGTACTGATCTATTCTTAAGTAGACAAATCTGTAGAAATAAGAAACTCAATTATAGTGCAAGATCTAGTAGGATCATCCTCATTAATAATAATTACAAAAATTTTACATTTATTACCTCATGTAAAACCCACAATAGCCCTATGCAGTGGGTTATTTAGACAGGTTAAAAAAACAAAACTCATTTAAAAAAAAAAAGACTCAGAATTAATGCAAAATAACCCATTTGGTTGGAATTTAAGACTTAGGTCTCCTAAACTGAGGTCCTATACTCTTTTCATATTTCCACTAAAAAAAAAGATTACATCAAATTATAAAATCAATGTAAATCCCAACTCTGTGGCTCTATGAATACTTCCAACAAATCATTTCTCCTCTCATGAACTTAATTTTTTCATCTGGAAAGAGATAATAAGTTGTGTAGGATATATTATCCTTGTGTCATTTTGGAGGTATACAAGGGAAAGAATAAAGGTAAAGCCCATATTTTTATTATTGCTTCACATTCAAATAAAATTATTAAGGTTGGTTGAGAATGTTCTTTTGGATTTTATAAAAAATAATGATCATCCCTCCCTCACAAGTAATATTCCACCTAAGTTTTTAAAATTGTGACTAGGCAATCTCAATCATGGGTAGGAAACTATGAAAACTGAGCTTTATTTAAACAATTTATTCTTGTAATCAAATTTCAACATTATGTACACCAATTAGGACAGCTAGGGGGCACACCAAATAGAGTGCAAGGCCTTGAGTCAAGAAGACTCATTCTCCTGAATTCAAAACCAGTCTCAGACACTTATATAAAGCTGTGTGACCCTGGACAAGTCACTTAACCTTGTTTGCATCAGTTTCCTCATCCATAAAGTGAACGGGAGAAGGAGATGGTAAACCATTCCAGTGTCTTCGCCAAGAAAACTCCAAATGGGGGACAGAGCAGACACGACTGAACAAGAGCAACAATAACAAGGTGGCACTCCATCTGAGCTTTAAAAAAACTAAGGACCCTAAGAGACAGGTGAGAAGGATCAGCACAAGATTCCACACAAATTTTCCTAGGATGGGACTTGTTTCTCCTACAGTGTATATGGACTAAGAGAAGCTATACACAAAGATGTCTTTGACCTTTTTATGTACTTTATTGATCACAAAAGTGTTATAAAAGGTAACTTGTCTGTTATGTAAAGGGAAAAGTTGGAAAATATTCATAGAAAATTCCAGAATATTCAGACACTAATTTGTGAGACAACTTCTGATATTGAAGAAAAATATACTCGTTGCAAATTCTGAAAATAATTTCAATTATGCTTTGACTCATGGCCATAATTGCATTATATACACACCATAATCTGGCATTAAGATACAGCCCAGTATATTTTAATTTCCATTCATAAACAACTAAATATATTCATCTTAGTGCCTTCAATCATCTCAAGATACATATAAATGGACTGCTAAAGCACATGATAAATTTCTCAAAATATTGTTATGATGTGGCTCACTGGTTTTTAAATTGAATTTTTAGTAATTCACCCAAAAAATACATATATACTTAGTATCCTTTTAATTCCTTTTAAAAAAATATATCACCTCATGAACATCTTTTCATGCATTGGAACATCTTTGAGTACTTTTACTCTAATCTTTCTAACATTTTTAACACTCTGGGGAACTCTTTAAGACCTTTTTCTCTCCTGTTTCTTCAAAGACAGCCACTAACACTAGCCCTGTTGAAAATGTGATGCTAGGTTCACAAAGCCACTTAAGTCTTCATAAAGTGCCCACTCAGACACCTGGCTCATTATTGCAAGGTGGGTAGCCAAGCAGCTTTCAAATCTTAATTTCAGTTTTAAGCAGCAGCATTGAAAACTAATGTGCTTTCAGTGAGGCTGTTGACATAGGAAGGTGATTTGCTTACCTGAGTCTAGGACTATGCTAGATAATTTAACCAGTAGAGTAAAAACCTCTAGCAAGATTAAAACTTAGTAAAAATCATCAGCTCTTTCTTGGCACCCTCAACTTTGAACACTTTTCCATTCTTGACCAAATAGGTCATATTTTGACATCGCTTTTTTTTTTGTTTTGTTTTGTGAGGCACTTGGGGTTAAGTGACTTGTCCAGCTAATAAGTATTAAATATCTGAGGCTGTATTTGAACTTGGGTAGTCCTGATTTCAGGACCGGGGCTCTATCTACTGCACCATCTAGCTACCTTGGCAGCATTGAAAATGGAGCCTCCATTGGACTAAGGGAAACCATGAAGGCAGCATCCTCAAATTTGAACTCAGGAAGATGAGTGTTCCTGACTGGACCTGACACTCCATCTGCTATGCCACTAGCTAGCTGCCCTAACCAGAGATAAAATTTGATTCTGAGAATAAATTGATTTAATAATATCAGTTTTCGTAGTTTCTTACCCATGCCTTAAGGTTGCCTATTACAAGTTTTCACTTTTTTACGGCTTCTCTTTTCAGTTTAAAAAAAGTTGAATCAGTAATACTCTGTAGTTTGGAGAATGTTTGCTTATTTTCTGTTTTCTTAAAGGGTTCTCCAGTTGACAGGCATTTCAAATAAGGATGTTTTTGAGACTGGTTACCTTTAAATGGTCAGATGTAGTATTCCCTTGACCTTGTTGAGTCATTTTTCAGTTTAGCATGAAGACCACTAATTTGTTGCTATCTATTGGTGTATAGACACACAAACACATATTTTGGAACCTCATTTTTCTATTTTAGTGGAGTTTCACCTGGATGTGAGATCAGAGGAATAATATGGGAAAGTGAAAGTCAGATAGTAACTGGTTCTTCTCTCCTTATTTCTCCTAAGCAAATACTCTTAGAATGCTCTTCAATGATAGTGTATATAAAGAATATTCTCCAAAAAAAGAGATTGGCAGCCTTAATTTGTTTGATATGTGCAATCATAGTCCATGTTAAATTTAAAATGCTTGTCCAATCAAGGATTCAATATAGAAAAGAGTCAGTAACAAGCATGCTGCACACTGTAATAAAGAAATCTGTTGATTGAAAACAGTTTGTATATTTTGGAAATGATAGGGAATGTAATTGGTAAGAAAGAAAAGGATAGGGCTTCATAAATAATGGGAAATAGAGCATATTTTTTCCACTGATAATGCTAACTCAATTTAATAACATTTTTATATTAAATTTTTACCTAGCAAAGATAGCTCCTTTACTGTCACTCTGAATTTAATGATTATGAAATGACCCCCCCCTTTTTTTTTTTTAATGTTGGCTAACTTGAATAAATTGAATTTCAGGCTAGTATCATGAGTGGGTTCCCACACGCACACCCTGATATTGAAGGACTGTTAATAAGAGACAGCTATTTTTTGTGTCATTTCACACAACTCATACAGCTTTCTTTAAATGTTTGTTAGAAACTTGGAACCGTTTTATAAAATAAAGGCAAGATAAACCTTATTAGAACACTATCAAATGGCTAATTTTTTGCCAGTATCTCCAGATTAATCAAGTTTTCCAAGGTTTAAGCAGAACAAGAACAGACTCTTTCAGCTTAAGCTAATCCTGAAGTTATAAAATGAAAAATTTGATAACTGGAAAATATCATTACAAAGATACCATACATCCACCTATTACCCCTAACCTAAAGCTAATGCGTGAAGAAAAGTTACTAAATTACTCATGCCCTTTGATTTAAAGGTTCCACTACTGACATTATATCTCAGGAAGTTATTGATAGCAAGAATATAAATGTGTTGTACAAATATATTCATACAAAATAATTATAATTTTTTTAAGCAAACAATATATGTCTAGTGAATGGCTGAACAAATCATAATATATGAATGTAAAAGGACTCTGCTGGAATGATGTGGGAATACTTGCATAGTATTTATTATACTTCTATGAAATGAAGAAACAAAAGTTTGAAGAACAATATGCAAAATGACTACAACAATGCAAATTGAATCATCCAAACTATAGATACTATAGATAGACAGTGTTGGTGTCATATAATCAAAATTAAAGGACATATCTACTCCTTTCTGTTAATTGTTCCCCTTACTCTTTGATTAATCTATGCCCCAGTGAGATCAAAGAAAAAAGAAAAAGTCATATAGAATGAAGAGTTTATAGCAACTCTTTCTATGGTGGCAAAGAATTGGAAATAGAATATCCATAAATTGGGGAATGACAGAACAAGTTATACTAAATGTATATAATGTCATATTATTGTGCTGTAAGAAATGGAGAAATTTTCAAATAAACCTGGGGTATCTATGTAAATGAACTGATGCAAATTGAAGTGAGGAGTACCAAGAGAAGAGTTTATATTGTAACAGCAATAATATAGTGATAATTGAGTGTGAAAGATTTCTGTGAAAATAATTCTGATCAATACAGTGACCCACCACAATCACAAAGGACTCATGATGAAATATGCTAAATGCCTCCACATATAAAACTGATGGACTCAAAAGGCAAATTGAAGTATGATTCTTTTTCTTGTTTAGTAGAAAAGACATGAAAAAAATTTGTTTTGAATAACTAGACATATTAGTAAGGGATTTTTTTTTCCTTATTAAAATGGGAGAGGAAGGAGATGGAGAAAATTTGGAACTTTACAAAAAACAAAACAAAAAAGTGTGCTTTTTAAAAAGAAAGCTGTCCACTTAATCAGAGAATAAAAGTTATAAGAAAATAATTTATTTGGGTTTTTGGAATTGATTTTTGTAGACACAAAATGTTGCCCTTTTAAAAATTTTTGAAAATGAAAGTAGAGAAGGGAATAAACATTTACACATAGTGTTCGTTCTCTGCCAGAAACTGTATCAAGTAAAAGCTTTTACTAATATTATCTTATTTGATCCTCAAACAATCCTACAAGGTAGGAATTATTTTATTGTCCCCATTGTTCAGTTGCGGAACTTTGAGACATAAGTCACTTACCAGAGTCACATAATAAGTATGTATGGTTTACATTTGGATTCAGATCTTTCAAACTAGGCCTAGTGTTATCCACTGTACCATAAGCTGCCTCTCTGAGTGTAGGTTTTGTTATCAATCTCTTAAGGTCCCTTCCAATGCCATGGAAGCTATAAAAAAGAAGGAAAAGAAAAATATCTTGAAATTCAGTGGTGACGGTAATGATATTAAATTGACTAATAAATTTTTAAAATCTTGCTTTTGCCCAAAAATATCCCAGTTGGTTCATAAAGAAACATTTTGGATGTATTCTGTCACTTCAGAACTTAGATTTACCTGAGGACAAACATAAGTTTCTGCTTAATTGAACTATCATAATCTAAAATAGCAGGGTATCCAAGACTATTTTTTTTTTTTTTTAGTACTCTTTTCTGTCTTCTTTCTCTTCTTCCTGCCCTTTAGAATCTCATTAGCATAATCAAAGCATAGTTTTTAATGTTATCAGTACTCAGAATTTCATTTATTGTCAAACATTAAGAGCCTGGGAAAAAATATATAATGGTATATTACATTGCTGTTATTATATACATTGTCTTCCTAGATCTGCTAACTTCACTCTACATCAATGCATATAAGTCTTCCCAAATTTTCTCTTGTAGCTTCCTTATTATTTCACATGGCTCAATAGCTTCCCAGTTACATTCATAGACCATAATTTATTTAGCCATTCCCTGTCAGTAGTCAGTCACTTTGCTTCCAGTTCTTTAACACTACGAATAGAAACTGTTATAAATAATTTTTGCATTTATTGGCCCTTTTGCTCTCTTTAGTCTTAGGGGGTATAGTCCTATGCATTGTTTAATGACTTTTGGAGCATGGTTCCAAATTGCTTTCCAGATGGGCTAAACCAATACAATCAACTGTACATTAGTGTACCAATCCTCCCATATTCCTCCTATGTATTTTAATTTGAATTTTTTGTCACCTTTGCCAACATTAAAGGAATGAAGTGAAAACTCAGGCTTGTTTGAATTTGCATTTCTCTTAATTTTTAGTGGATTTGAACTTTTTTATGTGCTTTTTGATAGCTTGGCTTTCTTCCTTTGAGAAGTACATATCTTTAAATCATTTCTCTATTGGGAAATGTTATATTTGAATCAGATATGTCTCAGATAACAGGCTCTTGTCAAAAAAAACATGCTGCAAAGGTATTTTTTTTCCTCACAACTCTCTATTCCTTCTCTTTTTAACTGCTGTGGTTTTGTTTTGTACAACAAATTTTAAGTTTGTATCAAAATTGTCTGTTTTATCTTCTGTAATTTACTCTATCCTTTGGTCAAGAACTCTTCCTTATAGTTGCAAAAGGTATTTCTTTCCTTACTCCTCTAATATATTGTTTGATCTTATAGTCTCATATATAAACCATGTACCTTTTTTGAATCTTATCTTAGTATATGATGTCTTACTCTAGTAGTTGTTGGCTATATTTATTTGCTTCTGCATATTGTACATCTAAGCTGTTCTAGTAATAAACTTTTCTATTTTTTAACCAGTATAAAATCCTTTTGATCATTATTGCATTTACTTACAGTTTGAAATGTGAAACCATCAGTCCAGCAAGGACCTGCACTTCTAGAGAGGGAATTTAAGAAGACTAAAACAGGAATCCAGTAAGAGATAGAAAGGTGTCAAAATAATATTATAGCTCTATGAACAGAAAAGCTGGCATTTCTATAATGTTTTAAAATTACAAAGTACTTTACATATATCATGTCATTTGATCCTTACAACAACCTAGTGAGGCAGATATTATTATTAAAATGATCCCCATTTTACAGAACTGAGAGAGGTTAAAGGTCTTGCTCAGGTCACACCACTAATAAGTGTCTGAGAAAGAATTCAAACTCATATCTTCCTGACTCTGAGTCCAGTTATGCAGGTAGAAATGTCAGAATGCACCTGACTAGAGTCATGGGCTGAGAATGTGAGAGTTGTGATGGCTAAGATGAGTAGATGATAGTGTCTTTGACAGAAAGAAGAAAGTTTGGAAGAGGGATGGGTAAGGGTGGGAAAGTAGTGAGCCAGTATATTAATTATTCCTCCCAGCTTTGTCATTTGCAAATTTGATCTGTGATTGATAAATATTTTGAGTAGCTCAAGACCAAGCACAAATCCTTGGAACACTGCATTGGAGAGCTGCCAACTTGACATCAAACCACTAAGAATTACACTTTGAGTCCAGCTGTTGAAACAATTTTGAATCTATTTAATTGCATCCAGTTCATATCTCTCCCTATGTTCTTCATAAGCATAGTATAATTTTCTTTGTAAAATGTTTTGTAAAATCCAGGTAAGTTTTTTGTATATAATTCCCTTGATCTACTAACGTTTGATAATCTTATCCCAAAAAGTGGGGTAGATTTAAGGTTAATCTAATATGATCTATTTATTTTCTTTCAAAATTAAATGTTTTTTCTATTAATGAAAATCCACCTTTTCTTCTTATCATCTCTCTTCTGCCACCCCCACTGAGAAAGAAAGAAAAACAAAACCCTTCTTAAAGATTTATAATCAAACAAAACCAATTCCCATTTGAACATACATGTTATATATGTTCTAATCTACATTGAATCCATCATATAAATGAATAACATGTTTCATCTTGAGTTCTGTAAGTCTTTCCAAGCTACTTATCTTTACATTATTATTGTTATTGATTAAAAATAATTTCTAGTCACTTCATTCTGCATTTATTTATATGAGTCTTCTCAGGACTTCATTTTTTTAATGGCACAATAGTATTCTTTCTCATTCATAAACTAAAATATGTTTAATCATTTCTTAGTAGGTACTCTTTCATTTTTTTTGTCACCTCAAAAAGATCTATATGCATCTTTATTAAGATGTTGTTTTGCTTAGGATTAATCCTTTCCTTAAATTTGGCTTTTATTTATCCCCTATTTTGTCTTCCCCATAGAATGATTATGTTTCCGAACTCAGTTGTATCTCCCTTCTTTTGACCTTTTTCAGATGAGAATGAAATTCAAGTGTCATCCTTTCCTCCTTTATATAGTTGTCAACTTGTGTAGACAGATTATGTGAGATAATTTTTCCCATTCTTCTCCTTTTCTCACCTCTCCCATATATTCTCCTTCTATTTTATTCTTTTAAGGTCAAGACATCACAAAACTATTCACACACTCTGTCTAATCAGACTTCCTCTATAACTTAATGATAATAAGGTTCAGAGGAGACACATGTATTGTCTCCCTGTATTTGAATGTAATCAGTTTATCTTTGTTTGGTCACTTATAGTTGCTCATTTTTGTTTATCTTTTCATTTCTCTTGATTTGTGTATTTGTACATTATGGTTTCTACATGATTTTAGTCTTCAAGAATACTTGGAAGTCTTACATTTCATTTAAGGTCTATTTTTCCCACTTTGGGATTATGCTAAATTTTGCTAAGTAAATTATTCATGATTGAAAGTTTGTGCATGTATGTGTACACTTTCAACCAAGAATAACATAAAGAATTAATACTACATTAATAATAACATATGTTCTTTGCCTCCTGGAATATCGCTGCTAAATCATGTGTGATCTTAACTTTATTTCCACATTACTTGAGTTCCTTCTTTATTAGTTACTTGCAGTATTTTTATTTTGTTCTAGAAGCTCTGGATTTTGGCTGTAGAATTTCTGGGAATTCTCATTTTGGCATGTCTTTCAAGAGATAACTAGTAGATTCTTTCAGTTTGTTCTTTGTCATCTGTTCTAAAAATTTCTGGGCACATTTCTTTTATTACTAAATGAAACGTATCTAGACCCTTTTTTTTTAGTCATAGTATTCAGGATTTTTTCTTATAAAATCATCCTTATGATTTTTAAAATTTTCTGCTCTTCAGTTTTCCAGGTCAGCTTTTGCTATGAGACTTTATATTTTCTTTTATTGTTTAAGGCATTTTTGGTTTCATTTTAATGTTTCTTTTTGGAGTCTTATTTTTTATTTGGTCTGTACTCATTGCTGAGTTGTTAATTTTTTATTTCAATACTTTTCCTCTTCATTTTCATTTCTTTTCTAATTCTTCTAGTGCTCTAATTTCATTTATAAAGACATGAAATTCCTTTAAAAACAAACATACTACAACAACAAACAAAAAAATCTTGCTTGATTTCTTCTAGGGATTGATTCTAGTTGAACTTTTTGTCAAGTTGTGGGGGTTTCTAAATCTTTTTTTGTAGATATTTTGGCATCGTTCCTGTCTTCTGCTTTTCTATTTTGAGCAGCTTGTCACCATTCTGGCTTTTAATGATGAATTTGGCTTTTTTGTTTTCCAAGGATGCTACATCTAGCTTGGATGACTTGAATTCATAAAAGACAAATAGGTGGTGTTGTCTAATTTATTTTGTTTATCAACTCCCTGATGGCCAGTGTGCTTATTACCAGAGATAGTTCTCCCAAGCAGAGAAAAGAGAAGCAAAATTAAAATGGAACACCTCTTTTCTGCCTGTCATCAGTGATCATCATCTCGGTGACATAAGAGACAGAGTTCTGGGCCTATAGTCATGAAGATTCAGAATCAAATCCAACTTCACATGCTCAATAGCTGTGTGACCTGGGCAAGTCATTTTACCTCTGTTTGCCTGAGTTTCCTCAGCTTAAAATGGGGAGAATTATAGCATGTACCTCCCAGAGTGGTTGTATGTATATATGAAATGTATGTAACATGTTGAGCACTGTTGGTCTGATGGAAATTCTAGTTATTGTTCTATATCTACTCTGGTTAATGATAATACTCTGTGTGTGTGTGTGTGTGTGTGTGTGTGTGTGTGTGTGTGTGTGTGTGTGTCCGTGTGTCCCCGTCCGTCCTTAGCATCCCTTGCTAGCTATTCATTCCCAGTTTTATTAGTTCTTTAGTGGTTTAGGTTCCCCTATTTTTTAGAAAAGTTATCTTAGCTAAGCCTCCCCATTGGATGTATTTTCTATTTTATATCTGTATCCTCAGTACCTGGGGTAGTCCTTTGCCCTTTTGAGAGTGGGGGGTAGACAGCAGTGAGTCCAGACTTGTGACTTCATCTGAAGCTCTGTCTGTTAAGGAAACCCTCACTACAAAATTATCGCATGTTACCTTCACAGCCTCAGTGGCTGAGGGGTACTGAGAGTTAAAGAGTCTCAACTAGGATCACACAACTAGTACATATCAGTGACAGAACTTGGCCTTGTTTCTGAAGCCCACTCTATTCTGTATGCATTACTGCTCATAATCGATACACTTGATAAATGCTTGTTGAATTGACTCGACTCTTATCTTCAGCACAGATGCCCTTTTCCTTAGGGCTTGTCTTCTAGTTTCAAAGCCCCAGTGATTAGATTAGCTCTTCTTACTTTGCAAAGTGCCTTTTGGTAACTCCTTGCTAAACTTCTCATTTCCCCAACCAGCCTGTTCCACCCCCACAGCGATATTTTTCCCCTTTAACTTCTTAAGTAAATGTTTAAGTGTTTTGCAGTTCATAGACTGCCCCCAAATGAACTTTAAATATTTATTTACTAATAGAATGATTATTTTTATTTGCATGTTACAAACTTTAGCTTTTTTAAACTAAGGGATACATTGCCCTGGATAGCCAAGCTTTATAATTTTTTGTTAAACTTTTAAGTGCATAACAAATGTCAGGTACTTACAGGCACAAGCCAACAAGTGCTTCTGCCCTTAGGGAGTTTACATTCAGCCACCCTGGAAGAGTCATGCTATTATTATCCCCATTTTAAGCTGAAGAAACTTAGGACATGAAAACGTCTCTGCTATGCCATAGAGTGGTGGACAGAGAGGAATATTTTGGGGATAGGAAAGTCAGAGGGATGATGGGGGAGGTAGAATCTGTTTACATTTTAACATTAAATTAAGAAGGAAATGTTTGATCTCACAAATTAATGTAATAGAATTTCCATCCTTAATACAGTGGGAAGTGTTGTTTTTTTTTTTTTAATTTGCTTTTTATTTCATACTTATGTCTGTATTGAGTTTTATCTAAGCATTAGAGTCTATAAAAATTTGCATATAATGCCAAGTTTTTAAAAATAAGGCAGTAGTTAAGCAAAGCAGCTTTTAGCTTAATACTAAGGATCTCCAGTTTCTGAGTGACTAAATTTCCATAATTTCCATCAATAGTTTGTTTTCCTAATAATGAGTTATGGGGGAATGTTGACAAATGTTTAGCTGTTGATAATAAATAAAATTCCACTTTCAAAAATAAATTGATTCAAAAGACCATTTGACAAAATAACTTTTCCAGAAGGAGGGTAATAATCATGAATTGTTGATTTACCTTGAATTGAGTATCTTTCAAAAATAAGGGTAGAAGATAGTGTCTATTTCCTGTTTTATTAATCATAATGCAAAAAAATTAATAAAGGATTGCATGAAAGACTTATAAGTATAATTTAGTTCTTTAGTTAGTCTTTTTTCATTTAATAAGATATTTCTGATGAATATTTGATACATAAAAAATATTTTTGTTCTATTCATTTAACATTGTCTAAGAAAGGACAAGAGAGAGAAATTTGAAACCTGAATTGAGAGTGTCCTTTCCATTGGATAAATCTGCAACAACAAATTTTTTATCAGTCTTCTATGATTTACACAGTGTATTATAAGAGAGAAAGGTAATCTACTTGGGTTATTTTAAACTGAATTTATGAGTCCAATTTTTTTTTTCTTTGTGTAAATATGCCTTGGACACATGATTTGATATATATTATAATCTGAATACAAATAACTAATTATAAAGAGAGTTTTATTGTCCAAACTGTTTTATCCTTTTCTGGGGAGCATACCAGGAGAATACACTGAGTCAGAAGGAAAATGAAAAAATAAAAAAGGCAAATACTTGAACACTTTCCCCTACATTAATCAAGGGATGGCTGCTGCTATTACTGATAGAGCTTTGTAGTTAGTTGAGTTAGGGTCACATGCACCCATAAGCTAAAATTAAGAATCAGAGTCAGAGTAAATGATGCTACTTAAAGTCTGAAGTTAAATTACAAAGAAAATTTTGTCCTTGAGTTAGAGGTAGGGGCGAGTAGGAGGTAGAAATGGAGGAATGACCTTCTGCAAATCAATAAAATCTGTAGATAAGGGAAGAAATGTCAACCCTCTCTATATCATATTTCTATCCCATAAAGCAAAATAATTTTCTGCTAGAGACTTGGATTTCTTTGCATTTGTTAACGTGGGGTTGGGGGAGGAGTCAAGAATTAAAAAGCATTTTTGGTCTTTTTGAAGGCATTCTTCTCTCTATTACTCTCCAAGTCTGTAAAATCATTCCATTGAAGGCTATGCATTTTGGTGTTAACGCATTCCACTTTTACATGATGGACAACCAGTTAACTTCATAAAATGAGGTGGTGATGCTTTTGAAAATGAAATATTGTTTGATGTAACCTCGAGTTTTTCTCTGAACTTTGCCCAGACTATTGAAAACCTTAAAAGGGGGGTGGGAAGGAGAAGAGAAGTTCTGTCAAGCACAGAATTACACAGGAAAAAAAAATTAATCTAAATACTGAGAAGCCTCTGTTCTCTTGCATGATATTTAGCAGCAAGAGTAAGGAGAGGGATGTTTCTTTCTTTGTGTAATGTGCAGTAGTTACAATAAACACAAGATTTCCAAATCTCAGAGGACTCTCTTGACAGTTGCTTGATAACAGCTTTTTTCATTCCATAGTTTTGACAGTTTGTGTGTGTTGCCATATCTAGTGTAAACTAAAACATCACTGTCATTCTGTTTTTCTTTTGTATGTGGCTTCCTTTCTTATTTTTTTTTTCTTCTTTAGGATAATGAAAAAGATGGGCTTTTCACTTGTAGACTAGGGGAAGGCAAGTTTGTGTGGAGATTAGCATGTGTTTATAAGTTTTGAAAGATTCAAGTTGACAGCAGAAAATGGCTTTAAATAATTTTTTTCTCCATATTTGCTTCTATAAAAGTATAAGTGGGTACTGTAAGTTTTCTCTTAACCTTTTCATGTATAGTATCTACTTTGATGTGCACATGAACAATCTTCATTAATATTAAGAAAAGAAATGTCTCAAAGTTTTAACAAGTTGTATATATTTTTCTCATTTGTATTTTCTTTATTTTGATTAGTATAGATTCCTAACTCAAGCTTTCCCCATGTTTCTCTTACCATTTTCCCACCCTACCCCCATCAATTATACTTTGTCCCAACTAATAGTGTGATTGTCTCTTGTCTCTCTGTCTCTCTCTCTCTCTCTCTCTCTCTACACACACACACACACACACACACACACACACACACACACACACACACGACAGAGATTTTTTCCCCCCACTAATAACTTTAGCAAAATAAAACTAGCCTACACAAAATAAGGAGCTAGTCAAATCAAGAGTCATATCAAGTCATAGATAGTTAATATAACCTGCTTGTTTTTGGTTTGGTTTTCCAAATACTTGGATACCTAGAAGGACTTCTGTTTTTTCCAACCTTTGCTTCTTGAAGAAATCTCTGTAAGGTTATTTTGCCATCAAACCAAATTTGCTTTAGCGCAGCAAAGCACCCAATGCAGTCATCTGGCATGTTACAGACAAATTCCAATTACTTTTCTACTTTAAGCTATTGTTAAACACTACAAGCTAGCTGACAGTAAAATTATAAATACAGGTGTTGTCACACTACACTATAATCAGAATTTTAATTTGAATTTTCATTTGTAAGGCCTTTTTTTTACATGAAAATGGGAATAGAATTAGTTTTATTGACAGTAAAAAGACATTTTGAAAGCTTCCTAAATCATTACCTGTATTTAGTAGAGAAAAAATTGTATATGTCCATGTTAAAAGAAGAGTTTTATTATCACATATTTACTCATTATATTTTCTGGTAAATAAATGGGTAAGATATTTTTGACAAATGATTGACAGAACTTACTGGATTTTTGTTTCATCCAAACAATAGACAAATATATATTTTGCTTTTGTTTTGTTCTGCTATTACTAATGTAGGCCCTTAGCAAAATCATCTTCAAGCAAATTAAGTAGAGCCTGTTAGCAGTCTGCATGCAGTGCTAAACTTTTATTTAGCAATTTTCTCTTCTTACATAGATTCATCATCCTTAGATTTTTCTTTTCTTTTTTCCTTTGCTTGGTGGTTGGAGTGGTTCCCCCTTCTCAAGTCCCCCTTTTTTTTCCCTCAAGGCATTTAGTGTCGTGTCTGCCAGATTTCAGTGATGAGCAGCGAATTGCTTTTAAAGTGGGCATTATGCCAGTTCAGCAGCACAATGGAAAACCAATCTTCCACCATTCTACTTTTGATGCTGTTATTGTAGCATTTTAGATAACTGCCGCCACCAAAAAAAAAAAAAAAAAAAAAAGTGCTCAATTGCTACCAGTTAGTCAAGTTAAATCCAGAGTAGCATTAAAATTACTCTGAAAACTGTTTGTCAGAGGTCATGTGCTGTCTGTGGCTGCAGCACATAGGATAGATGTTATGTTCTGTGTTTCTTCCCTCCCCCCTTTATTATTACTGTGACTGACCAGCTCTCTAAATAGCCCTTCACTACCTGTTTACTTATTGTCTTCACCTTACTGTTGAAAAAATGTCAAACAGAAATGTTGAAAAGTTTCTTTTAAAGTGGTGAAAATAGCAGGAGAGTGAGTTGTTCAGGGTGCTAGAGTTTGTACAGTATGAAAGCAAAAAAAAAAAAAAAAACTTGGGAGAGAGCAAGAACATAATTCTCTGGTTTCTATAGCAAGATTACTGTTTTCTTCTTTTTATCTTCACTTTTCAACCACTGGGTTCACTGTTCTCCTTTTTTTTTAATAGCACAAATGGAATTTATCCTCTCTCCATCTCCCTCTCCCTCCTCCCTCCTTCCTTCCACATCTTGCTTGTGAATGAAAAGGACTCTTTACTACTACTGTAGGACAGATGGCAGCTGTATATGTTGTATTTGATGTATTTTTGAGTCAGCCATGTTTTTAAATACAATGCCAATAGAAAGGCTGTTTTGTGGGTAATGAAGATACTGTACTCCACGCCTGCTAGACTTCATCAGGGCTTATTTAGAAATGAAAAATTATGTAAATAATATATATTGGTATGCCAGAAACATTCTGTTGTGATTATTAGAGTGCTTATCACTTTTTGGATTTAGAGGACGCCTTTCTTCTAGAGTTTAAGAATTTTCAAATTTATTCTCATAACTTCATTGTCATAGAGTTAAAGATGAGAGTTTTTTAATATTATTATGTCCATATCACAGTGAAGGAATTGAAACATAACATTAGATCATTGACCCATGGTGAGGCAACTAAGCTAAGGCCAAAATCCAGGTGCAGTAGCTTCCAATATAGTTCATCCAGCATGTATTCTCAGATTCTCAACACTATATTTGCCCAGAATTTGTTTTCTAGATATCTGTTAAGTCTTACCTAACTGCCTAATATAACTAATATCTACATTTATTAAATTGTGGACAAGAGCTAGCCTTAATTAAGCATTTTAGAATGTATTTTAGTACTAAATTTAATGTCATGTGCTTCTAGAATAGTGTCCCTCTCTTCCACCTCCAGAATAAAAAGATCTTCAGATTATTGATATAACAGAATGTATTACATTGTTGTTATACTTACCAGTAATGTCATGTTCTATAGAGTACCTTTAGCCTCTCAAATCCATATTCTTTCTTTAGTTTCTCATAAAAAAAATTAATAATAATCTCATTTTCCCCCACAGACATACTAGTTCAGATTCACTGGTGAGAAAATACTGGTTTCGAGTGGGCCTATTAAGGAGTCAGAGCTTCATCAATATTTTTTTTTCTTTTTTGCAGGGATATTGTTTTAAATTCTTAAATCAGCAAAGGGAAGGATGCTAGAAAGTTGGAGGTTGATTGATAAAGTCATATAGAGGCATAAAAAGCCTTTGTTAAATCAGCAAAAAATATAGAGTATAAATAGTACACTTCCCTTCCTTTCTCTTCTCTCTTTTTCCCTCCCTCCCTAGTTTCCCCATGTTAATCAATTTAATATTTTGACCCTATATCTTTGAAGGGACAGAAATATGTAAATCAGCAGGATTGACTTGTACTTTTCTTTGGATTAAGTATTTAAAATGTGCCTTTAAAAACCATGGACCAAAAATTAGAATATTTTTTTTCTCTAGTCATTAACAGTATCACCTTAAAGGGAAAAGTATATTTACCTAGAAATTAAAAGATATTTTCAAGCTGGGATGTGTCTGTAAGAGGATACAGTGTCTCAGGATAACAAAAAATTTACTTAATCATATTCTATACGTGATGGTTGAAGGAAGTGGAGATACTTAAGTAGGGGAAAACTTGACTGGGAGTTGAAAGATGGGGAATTGGAAAAAGTTAAAATATTGGTCTAGAGTCAATTAAAGAGATAAATTTTCTGTAACAAATGTCATCCTCATGTCAAGTATATAAATTTATGATATAAATCACACTTCTTATTTAACACAAAATAAATTTCTTGAGAATTTTCTGATTGGATTAGTTTATTAACTTGAAAAGAATCTCTGATTCTTTTTAGAGCAGGTGTCAAACTGCAGGAAGGGCCCCCAACATTTGTATGGTCTGAATCAGATTAAAATGTAATTGGGAAATGCTTAACAAAGTAAAACAAAATTCAGTAAAATATAGATGATGTTAATGTATGATGTTCCGGGGCAATTTGTGGCTCTAAGGAATGTTTCAATTAAAGTTCAACACCATCGTTTTAGGGCATCCCCTGGTGATTTCAGTGTGCCCTTTCTACCCAGTCATAAGTCTGATCTACAAGATCCAGTGCCCAAAGAAATCAATTAGTAATAAAGGACTTATGTATTGTAAGCCAGAAGAAAACTGGAATATCAAGCCTATGTTTTATTGGGTCTGGACTTTCAACATTTCAAAGCGAAAATTAATATAGTTTTATTTTTAAAATCTTGTGTCTATAATGATAATTGCTAGTATCTGTTGTTCATTGACTGAACCAGAAATTTAGATTTTTATAAAGTTTTTTGGGAACATTTGTGTGCTTTTATATCTATCTGCCTATATCTATAGGCCCTTGAATAACATGGGAAAGGGTAACTTAGGAGCCATTGGGCCAGCATCACCAGCCACTTAAGCATTTATTTACTCATGAAGCTATGATAATAATAATTTCTTTAGTGGAATGTTAGCATTCCAAAGTTAGCTACTACTCTAGTCCTTCTGGGCTCTGCATCTGGAGGTCTGAGTTTCAGATGCTCCCTTTCCCAGATATTTACATTAGTATGGGTATAACTAGGTCACTTCTTTTAGCATTTCTTTCCTCATCTATAAAATAAGGGTTATTACTTACATATTTTATATATCTTAAAATACATTATAAATAAATTACTGTTTTCATTTTCATGCCAATCTGTAATCTTCAGATTTGTACTAACCATGAAGACTAAAGCTCATCCACATTTTTCTTTTCATACTCTGTCCATATCCTGCCATAAATTATCTATTGAAGATGATCCACCTAATGTCAGGACTCTTTCTCTAGGTTTCTTGACATTAGTAATGCAATATATAGAGTAGATGTTATTATTCCTCAGTCTCTTCACATGACCAACCCATTTTTTTCCAGTCGTACATTATTTTCATGATATATTCATTATTAGTCATCTTTATAGGCTGTTTATACCAATCTTAGGAGTTTTTATTATCCTTTGAGTGATCAGCAGTTTTAACTCCTGAAAGATTATAGTATTCCATAATCTACAGACATATATAATATTGCTGAAGAAAGTCATTTAAGAGATTGTTTTCTTTCAGCAATAAGCTTGGAGTCGTTAAAAGGGCTGTCCCATTTCCTAAATAATATCCAGCCTTCTGTTTTACTGGATCAAGTTTATTGTCCATTTATGTTATGTAACTTTCATTCTTCATCCACTTGGTTTTTCTTATATATTTAGTTATAATAGTGATTATGACTCTTACTTAGAAGGTTTTATAATGATTCAGGGTTTACGCATTCAGTATGATGTGATCCATACAAATAAGCACAAAATGGAAGACCGCATTCAGAACAATTTCTCTTTCAGTTGTTGTCTGTGCTGGAAATCTTCTTTGATAGGAGCAAACAACTTTAGCAAACATAATCTCTGTATTTGCTGCCTTTCTCAACGTTAATAATCAAAGGGTCACTAAAAAAGAAATTTTTCCTGTTGGGTATTTCCAGAAATCTTTACATTTATAACATATACTTGGAGTGGACACTTTGTTAGAAGAGAGCCTTTAGGCAGTATTTTGCTCTACTGAATCAAATACTTTTTTTATAGACAACAAACAATAAGCACAGTGGGCTCCTGTACTTTCTGCACTTTTCAGTCAATTGTGTGACTAAAGATGTGGTCTAATTTGGAATATCTCTTGTGAAAGCCTTTTTGTTCCCATTTCTATGTTTTCATCAAGTGTGCCCTTGAAATATGTGGAAATTATTCTCATAAAGATTTTATAAGGATGAAAAAGTAAGTGTATGGGTCAATAGTTTTTGAGACCTTCTTCTGTGATACTTTCCAGTTGTTTGGCATCTTCCCTTTCAGAAATTGTGAAAATCAATCTCTCAATGCTCTGAAATTGAATCTAGTCCAACTGCTCTTCCCACCTTAGTCTTCTTTTTTGCTGTTTTGTCTTCCTTATGCAACACTATAGTACTGGAAAACTAGGACAGATTTGAGAGATAATGTAGCAGTAGCATCAAAACCCTGTGATGTTAGTGTTCTAATGTGATATCTCCATTATCTTTGAAGAAAAATATAAAAATGGTGGCAGATTTTCCTCTCACTTTTAATTTGCTTAATTTTATCTTTAAATAATCTTTCAACTGATTGAGTCTCATGAAAAACTTTTTATTGTTACCCCTGAGCAGAAACAAAAAACCCAATAACCTTATAAGACAGCATTTAATAGTGATCCATGCTTCTGATGATGTAGCATTTGTCTCTGGTTATTCCTTACCCTTTCTGTATGAGCATTCCACTTTTTTTTCTAGCCATTCATTTCTTTGATAATATATTTTTCACCACATTTTGTCCATAATTCATTGTTGATAGTATGCTTCAGTCTATTTAGGCCAAGCAGCCCTTTAAATGGAAAAAAATTCTATGATGACCTTAATTTTCAAGAAAATCCTGGTTCTTCTTTTCCCAAAGTTTAGAGAGGGGAAAAGAAAAAAAAAAAAAAAAACAGGAAATGATATAAGCATGCTATAATTATGAGGAGGAGGAGGATGGTGATGATAGTTCACACTTAGCATTTCACTTTAAGATTTGTGCTTTTGTTTTTCCCACAACTTCCCAATGAGGTGTATAGTTTTCAAATTGGGAAATTTAACCTTCTTCCATTCAAGTTTCCTGAAATAGCAGTCATTTATAAATTCAACAAATAGTTAATAGTGTTCAATGTATTATTTTAGATGTGGAATAATACAAATATAAGACTATATACATGTTTTCCTTTCAGAGTTTATAATTTGGTAAAGCAGGAGCAGAGTGTTGCAAAAACAAATTGAAGGAGAAACAGTTCATTTCAAGTTGGGGATAGTTTGGGGTAACTTCATGAAGGATCATAAAATCTCTGAAGCAGAGCCAAAAGGGACCTTAGGAGTCATCTAGTCCAACTCCCCAGAGTAATTACCTGTCTTACCCAAAGTAAGTGGCAGCAGAACTAGAATTTGAACTCAAATCTTCCAACTCCTGATGCAGTGCTTTTTTGCATTGTACCATGAGGAAGAAGCAACAAAAACCCAGGGGTGAGAGGATTGCGAAAAGCAGAGTAATGTGGAGAAATCCATTTCAGACATGAGAAATTTGGGTAGAAAAGCAAAAATGAGGAATGGAAAATAATCTATTTTTACTGAAAAATTAAATTTACTTGGGTCCTGGAAAAATAAGGTTCAAAATGTAAAATTGGAACCAGATTGTGAAGGGCTTTGAATTCTACCCAGTTAGTGTTTTACCTGGGAACTAATGGGAAGTCATTGGAAACTTTTCAATAGAGATAAGATATGGTCACATCAGTACATTAGCAAGATTCCATTTGGTAGAAGAAACAGTCAAGAACAAAGGTACACCACTGACATCATATATCCTACATAAGAAATAATGAGGAAATGAACTAGGTCAATAGAATCATGCTTTCAGAGAAACTAAGGAAGACTTGTATGAATTAATATAGTGAATGGAGCAGTAACAGCATTATAAAGATAACTTTAAGAGATTTAAAAATTCTTATCAATGGAATGGCAAGCCATGATTTACTACCTACCTCCTAACAAAGGTGATAAATTCAAGATACAAAATGAGACATAAAAAATTTTTGTTAATTGAAAACAAAATTAACTGAGATGGTAAGAAGATCATGGAAAACAAGAGGGCAAAGTTGAGAGATGTGATAGGGTAAATCATTAAGATTTTGTAAAGAATTGAATCTGAAAGGTGAGAAAAGAAATAAATCAGTTTCCTAAGAGGAGTGGTAATGCTATCAATAGGAATAGGGAAATAAGGAAAATAAGTAAGATTTGATTGGGGTGTTGAAATGAAGAAGGTATTGAATTCCATTCTGGATATGTTATGTTTGAGGTAAAGGCAAATATTCATAGAAAGATGTAGCAGTACAAGCAACAGTAGTATAGAATGCTATTTTATTTATATTGATTCTGTATTTATTGAATACTTTTGCTTACTAAAAGCAAAAGTAACTAAGTGGCCTATAATTTATACATATATGTATGTGGGTATGCACACATGTTCAAACATATGTTCTGTTGTACACTGACAGATCAGAAATCTCCTCAAGGAGGTATAATGGGGTCAGCATCTGCAGCTGGGATATAGGAGGGCTATCTAGGTGACACAGGGAAGAGAGCTCTAGAGGCCTCAAGTCAGAAAAACACATATACCTGGTTTCAAATCTGGCCTTTGACACCTATTAGATATGGATTCTAAACAAAGTCACCTACCTCACTGTTTGTCTCATTTCTTTGTCCTTAAAATGATCTGAAGAGGAATAACAAATCTTTGCCAAGAAAACTCTGAATGGGGTCATGAAGAGATGGACAAGACTGAAAGGATTGAACAACAGGAACAGCAGAAGATCACAGGATCTCTTGTCATTCTATTCTCTATTGACTCTCTCCAAAGACACCAGCTCCACATACAGAACCATAGACCATTGATAGGTTTTTCAAGAATTCACATATAAGAGAATTCATACCAGGGCAATAGAGTAAAGTTTTCACTAGGGAACACATTTTCGTTTGGAGGTTTGGCTGATTAAACTGGTATAACTCTTGAGGATTTTATTTTAGCTTACAGGAGAGTCACATTTCTGACTGGTCTTAAGTCCAAAATCTTACTCATTATAATCATGGCACAAATGTGAAGTAGCAAATCTATTGGTTAATGAAAGTTGAAGGTTAGAAGTTATTTGAAAGTCCCTCATTGTCTCTCGTAGTTCAATCTGCCCTTGGATTTTTCCTTTATGATTATAGATGGCACAAAGGAGTAATATAATAGTGTTTTACACATAACCTTAAGAGGCTTGCTTCTGTGAAATAGCAGTAGCTATACATGTTGTACCCAAAGTGATTTTGCAAACCTTAAAACATTATGTAAATATTACCTCTTATTGTTATTAAAGAAAGAATATATCTAGACCAGTTGGGAAACAAAGAACTTCTTCATTGTTTTCTTACATTTCTACAAATTTGGGGGACAAATTAATTTCTAAAACAGCAAGGACTGTGTCTTATATGTCTGTGTGTCCCTCACACACTGTATGTATTACAGTTAATAAATAACAATGACTGATTCTTGTACTAAATATAAAATAATCTGCTC